>NC_056746.1:977541815-977794315 GCF_019279795.1 Protopterus annectens | reverse complement strand
CTGATTTTAAAGACAACCACAAAGCATTCTATAGCTATGTTAAGAATCTCAATGGCAACACTCAGATCTGCTCTGAGTTACAGCACAATGGCACTAAATATACAGACCCAACTGTAATTGCCAACATCCTGGCAGATAGGTTCAGTGCTAACTTTACCCCCCTCTCACCCCCTAAAGAGCCCATCTCTATACCGGAAGAATGTAAAGTTCCTGTAATCACGGCTGCACAGGTAAAAACCACACTCTCCAAAGCCAAGAACACAGCATCCATGGGACCAGACAACATCTCAGGCTGCGTTCTGCATGAACTACAGAACGAATTGGCACCCCACCTAAGTACCATGTTCAGTCATAGCCTCACCTTAGGCTTTGTGCCTGCTGAATGTCTCACAGCGACAATTACCCCACTCCACAAGGGGGGAACCACCACAGACCCCGGGAACTACCGCCCCATTAGCCTGACGAGCCTGGTCTGCAAGGCCATGGAACGTATCATCATGGAACATATAAACAAAGACATTGGTAATCTCCAAACTCTGGACCCCACCCAGTTCGGGTTTGTAAAAGGCAGATCGTGTCTCCTAAACCTGGTAGACTTCTTTGAAGCAGTCACCAAAGCCGTAGACAAGGGTAAGGTGGTTCACACAGCCTATCTAGATCTTGCCAAGGCTTTCGACACCATCCCCCACTCTGGAATTATAGATAAACTCACTAAACTAGGTATATATCCCTATGTCACAAGATGGGTTGCCAACTGGCTCACTGACAGAACCCACACTGTGAAAGTAGCAGACTCCAAATCCAACTTCAGACCAGTGACAAGTGGAGTACCACAGGGTTCAGTCCTGGGTCCTCTCCTGTTTGGTAGCTACAAACACAGAAGGTCTTTGGCTAACTAAATTCGCAGATGACTGCAAACTAGGAGCCATAATCAAAACTCTTAATGTGGACATCCTACAAAAGGTCCTCACTGAAACAGATGCCTGGTGTCAAAGCCATGGCTTCAAGCTCAATACCAAAAAGTACACGGTCATCCCCTTTGGTAAAAACTCTGTACCCATGAACTACAACATAGGCGGTAGTATACTTAACACCGAAAGTGTGATGAGACCTTAGGACACAGGTGGACAGTAGTCTCTCCTTTGATAATCACATCGTCACAGTAGTCAGAAAATCCTTCTACGTGGCACACCTCATCACAAAAGGTTTCTCATCCAGAAAAAAAGAGGTAATTGTTCCCCTCTACTCATCACTCATTAGACCCATTATAGAGTACAACGCCCCTTTTGGTGTGTACCTCACAAGACATCTACAACAACTGGAAAGGCCGCAGAAATACCTCACAAAGAGGATTACCGGCCTCAAACAGATGCCCTACGCAGACTGTCTCAAAACACTCCAGCTTTAGTCCGTCGCATATCGCCTACTCAGAGGTGATCTCTGCCTAACATACAAAGCTATGTCAAACCCAGAGCTGTTGAACATGCTCCACTTAAAGAAATCCCAATCCCTCCAATCTACATGCTCTAGGGACCTAAACCTTGTCACCACAATAAACAGAACATGCTGGAGGGATAGATTCCTGTCCCAGAGACTTCCCATACTCTGGAATAAACTACCTATCTATATCAAACAAAGCTCCTCATTAGCACTCTTCAAGAAAAATCTTGATGATTGGATGGGAAATAGGAAATTCACCCCGGGGATCGCCTCTGTGGCTCTGCTCGACAGTGGCACAGGAAAATAATTTTCCTGGGTGGCAAAAGCCAGGGTACCTTTTTGGCTGGGCTTGTATAGGCCCCAAGGCCAATAGCCTAGTACCTACCTATGAACCTAGAATATATGTTAAAAAGAAGGGGGACTTAGAGTAGTAACCTTTCAGTGGATATTTTGTTACCCCCCCTTTTTACAAACACATTTCTTTTATATGGTATGTGTTTTTGTAACTGTGTATTTACTTTTTAAGTATATATGTGATTCAACAGATGTATTTACAAATGAGTTCAAGTGAATTTTATATGATAATTAATTAATGAGGCAAATTGTTTAATTGACTGTGATATACAAGTAGAAATGTCTTAGTTTGTTTTATTTCTGATGAAGTCTTTGACTAAAGCGGCCATTAAAGGATTTATACGCTAAAAGCTGTGATTTATTCCTTGTTCCTGGACTGTGGTTTTACTTTTTTAGTGATAGCGGACAAGCTGAGCATGGCAGTCTTAATACCACATGAGTGGGCCCTGAAACAGGAAGTTGTGAACAAAATTTTTCGCAAATGGGGCCAGCCATGCTGCAACCTTTTTGTCACGTCCATCTATGCCAAGTGCATCAGCTTTTTTGCCCTAATCCCCCCACCGGGGAGTCACCCAGGGATTCACTTGTCCACGATTGACCCCCGGGACTTCTCTATGCTTTTCCACCTTTTCCCCTTATACCAAAAGTAATCCAGAAAGCAAAATTGTTGATTGGCAAGATAATTCTCATTGCTCCTTACTGGCCTTGTCAGATATGGTTCCCCTTTCTTATGGCCTTATCTACAGGAGGATCCTTGGATCCTGGACCCTGTGCCGAATCTCCTGACTCATCAGTCCGGGTCTCTCCATCCCTCCATCCAAACTCTCCAGCTCACAGCTCGGTTACTCCACTTCCAGTCTTAGCCAGGCTTCCAGAATTATCCCCAACAGTGAGACACATTTTAGTGCCTGTGCACAAAAGCTCTACAAGAAAACTTTATGCGAGTAAATGGAAGAGATTTTCTTTTTGGGCGAACAAAAACCAATTGGACCCTCTCACAGCTCCCATTTCATCCATTCTGGAATTCCTGATGGAATTTTTTAATCACGGGGTGGCAGATGATACTGTTCAAGTTCAGCTGGCTGCTGTTTCTAATTTTCACATAGGCATCAAAGGTTCAAATATTATGTCTCACAGATTGTGTAAAGCTTCTTTTGAGGGGCACATTCCTCCTAAGGCCTCTTATAAAAGAACCTCCATCACCGTGGGATCTAAATTTGGTATTAGCGTCCTTGATATTGCCTCCCTTTGAGCCAGCTTCTTCTTGGCCCTTAAAGTTCTTATCTTGGAAGACTCTCTTTCTAGTATCCATCACTTCAGCTAGAAGAGTTTCTGAATTACAAGCTCTGTCTATTCGTCTTCCTTACTTAGTCTTCCACAAAGACTGTCTCTCCTTCAGAACAAATCCCCCTTCTTACCTAAGATGTATTCTGAAGGCAGTCTAAATCAATCCATTGAGTTACCAGTATTTTCCCCAAATTATGGCAACAAGGCGGAATATAAACTCCATCAGCTGGGCGTACATAGACAGTTACCTTGTTAACTGCATAGAACAAAGGATTTCAAGAAGTTTGACCAACTATTTGTATCCTTTGTGGAAAACAGAAAAGGAGTCCCAGTTTCTAAGGTTACATTGTCTAAATTGCTTACAAACACAATCACTTATATGTATAGCTCTCAACATAAACACCTTTCAAGTAAAATTTGAGGACAATCTACCAGAGCTGTCAACCTCCACTGCTTTTCAAGCCAGACTGCCTTTGGATTCAGTTTGTGCTGCAGCCACACGGGTTAACCCTCATACCTTTATTACTCATTACAAAGTAGATGTGGCCTCCCAGAACAGGGCTTCCTTTGGTTCCACTGTTCTGAAGAGTTTATTCCCGTGAGCCACCCAAGAAAGCAGGTGCTGAGGATGCTGTCCCAACCAGCAAAATGAAGGCAAGATAGGACAACATAACATAAAGAAGTTATGTACTTACCATAACGTTCTATGTTTGTTGTCCAGTATCTCGCCTTCATTCTTGCGTCTCTCCCTCCTTTCCCTTTCCTGGATGATTTGAAGGAGCCTTTTGGCCCAATATCTTGTTCCCCTCTCTTGTTCTGGGGCCCTTTAAGATTTGTGCCTTTTGCTGTACATATGTGTGTATGAGTGTCTATATTACATTATTGAAAGTTTACTTAATCGAATCAATAAAGGTCGAACTTTATTGATAGATTAAGTAAAACATCGAATAGCGTAAAAAAAAAACAAATTTAAAAAAAAAAAAAACTAAATGGCATAGAATAAGCAGAAGTGTTGGCCAAACACGAATGTTACATGAAAGTGATCCCAAAGATGACTAAATCTCCAACTATAATACGAACACACAGTCCCGAAGACATAGATAGTATACAAAGTTCAAAACATGCTGTAACTTCCAAGGGAGAGCAGCACGCCCATGAGTCAGATGTGCATCCCACAGCAAACCACGAACTTTAAGTTCCAAACGAAAATGACCAGCTCCACGTGGAAAACACAATATTAATATATCAGCAGGGGAAAAACAAAAAAGATATAAAGTAGACTAGAGGATTATTGCAGTCCCAGGCAAGGAGTGCTCAAATTGAGCATCACATAACCTCACCTACACCAAAGTGGCTGACAGCAAGGGATAAGAGAGCCAACAGTCTAGTATGTTCCCCTGCAAGTACAGCAGTGCACAGCTTAAAAAGACAGTCATCCAAAAATACAGAAACCAGCACAAAAGGTGTATAAGGTGCAACTTTTAATAAAAAGTTAACACATACAAACCGGTTTTGGCATACATAAAAAAGCCTTCCTCAGTGTAACTGAACAAGAAACCAAGCACTCCTTATATACACACACACTCATGTGTAACAAAGATCATTCTTTGGCTGCTCACAATTGTTCATTTAATCCAGTGGGAATCAAACCCACTAGTTTAATTATCCATCTTTTTTCTTTATTATTAAGTATATTGTGCCTACCAATTTTATTAGTTCTGTCCCCCTTGATGATATCAATAACCGTAAATCTAAATGATGCTGAAGGATGAACAACCACATGTTTGTATAGCGCATTAGTAAGCCTTTTTAATTTAATATCACTCATGTGCTGACTGATCCTAAACTTCACAGGCCTGGACGGCTGGCCCATATAAAAGGCCGAACATGTACAGGTGGCTAAGTATATGACCCAATCAGATGAGTAGTTGGCAAAAAATGTAATGTCATAAACATGACTAGTGTTATGACTGCTGAAAGATTGTGTCCGATTGAGCCTATTGCAGTGTGCACAATGGCCACAACTATAACAGCCCTGAAGAACATCCCCCGTTAAAGTAGATTGTTGATGGGGGGCAACCATCCGGGCTGGCACCTTATAGTGATTAGTGAGATGCCAAAGACCTACCCCTCCTAAAACCAAAACGTCATTTATCCCCAGTGAGTGTTCTAATCTTCTCATCAGCTTGTAAGATGTTCCAGTTCTGTTGTACAACTTCACGAAAAACATTAGTATTCCGACTGTAAGTTGTAATCATTCTAATTGGAGCTGATTCCGAGGTAGAATTGTCTTTATATCGTAACAGCTCCTGTCTATCCATAACACTCACCTCCCTACATGCCACGGTGATCACTCCAGATTTATATCCATGTTCCTTAAATCTCCTGACCATATCCCTCTTGTGATGATTATATTGATCCCTATCAGAACAAATGCGTTTTATTCTCATGAACTGAGACTTCGGTATATTCTGGATGACGTGGCGGATGATGGCTGCTGGCATGGAGGAGGGAGTTGTATTCAGGCAATTTGCGGAACACCTGCATCTCCAAACACCCATCGGTGTTTTTGTTTTGAGAACATCCAAAAAAGTGATATGATTTGGATCTTGTGTGCAGGTAAACTCAATACCCCATTTATTCCCATTTAGGTATTCCACAAATTCCTGTAAGTACTCCAAATCCCCTCTCCATATCAGCCAACAGTCATCCACGTACCGTCGCCAGATGTCCATTTCTGGCAAATAAAGATTGTGTAAGGGATCATATACAACTTGTTCTTCTATAAAGGCCATAAACAAATCGGCATATATGGGAGCAAAAGATGCCCCCATAGCCGTGCCCTTAGTTTGCCAGTAACATTTGTCCTGGTAATAAAAAGCATTTTTGGTCAGGACATGTTCTGTCATAACCACTAACAAGGTATTGAATCCAGGGGGATATAGTTGGGCAACTCCAAGCCAGTGTTCCACTGCCAAAAGACCAGCCCAGTGGGGTATATTGGTATACAAGGAAGCTGCATCCAATGTACAATGTAGCCAATGGGGTTCAACCTGAGCATCAGGTATGATTTGCAAAAACTCGGTGGTATCACGAATATGAGATCTCACCAAAGGCAACAACGGTTTGAGATATTGTGTCAAAAACACAGCCAAAGGTTCCATCAATGATCCCATACCCGAAACAATAGGTCTACCCGGCGGATTGGATAAAGATTTATGAATTTTAGGTAGCAAGTATAAGTATTGATGTGAAGTTGTTCTATCTCGCCGTTTTGTTCTTACACGTGGGTCGGAGCCGATCCCTCGACTCCAAATCAGCCGCTTTCAAGCTCAAACTATCAGAGAAGCTCGAGACCTAGTGTATATCTCATGATGCTCTACTGTGAATCCCCAGATCTAGTTTGCCTCTGCAACGGATCAACAGCTCGTCGGAGGAAGCTCGGGCCAGTGATTTAAAATTTTTTTGTATTAGGATTTTTTGTCTTTAAATTAGTATTACACATACTTGGATTTCAACCTTTATTATAGTATTAAGGTTTTTTGCCTGTTAGTATAACTTGCTTAGGATTTTCTAAAAAGTTTTTCTTCACGGCTTAGGCCTCTTTTTCTTGGGCGTGACAGGGCTCTGTCAGCTATTGTATGTGTGTGTTTGTATGTGTTTATCTTCTTTTATAATCTTGTCTGTGTCATATATCTAGTGTGGTAGTTAATATTAGATATTTAGTGTGTTTATAAATATATAAATATATATATATATATATATATATATATATATATATATATATATATATATATATTTCTGTAGGAAGTTAGTTAATACTAGTGTGTTGTTGTAGTTAAAAGTAACTCATTTTCTTAGACAAAAATTCAGGGACCTGAATTATTTAAAATGTCAGAGAAACAAAAGTCAGTGTTTAAAAGGTGAGAGTGTGGTCAAAAGATGTCTTACAGACAACCACTCCACCTGCGTTTACTGTTTAGGTTCTGTACACCTACAAGAGGTGTGCTCTATCTGCCACTCCTTTAGCGCCAGGGTTCTCTTGGAA
Organism: Protopterus annectens; assembly: GCF_019279795.1. Classification (NCBI taxonomy): domain Eukaryota; kingdom Metazoa; phylum Chordata; order Ceratodontiformes; family Protopteridae; genus Protopterus; species Protopterus annectens. Next base: position 977,787,186 of record NC_056746.1, on the reverse strand, counting down.
AGGCGGAGGAAGCTGGTAGATAGAGGACTGCTGAAGCCTGATTTTCAGGCTACCTTAGACAAGGCTGACCTGTCTTCCAAGGCTTCGAAGGGGTCGAAGTCTTCCAAGGGATCCTTGGAGCCCAAGTCATCGGCTCCGAGTTCCTCTGGTATGGTTCGTGCATCGGCTCCACAGACCTTGGAGCCATGTATCGATTCTCTACCTCGGAGCCCAGTTGTGGAACCGATATTGGAGACCCCTCAGTCTTCAATTCTTCAATCGGTTCCATCTTCGGCTCCTTCGACCCATCCCTCGACGCATTCTTCGAGGCTTTCCGATGTGGATCTGGACCGAGTGGTCAAGAGGCTGTTAGAGAACCCGGCCCTGGCCAAAATGCTGTCTGCTTCGAGCCACTCTGCTTCGAAGCCTGAAACCCCAGCCATAACTTCTCCACCTCCTCCTCCGAAGCCAATCGATCATTCGGAGCCGGGGCAGGCAGAACCGATGTTGGTAGAGCCCTCGAAGCCGAGGTTCGATCCACCTCCCTCTGCTCCATCGACCTTGATCTCCTCGATTCCAACCGGGGAATCTCGAGGCCGGCAGTCCCTCACTGGCTCCTGGGTGGAGAGTCGAACCAATACCTCGGTTCCGACCCTTCCACTCGGGGCTTTGGCGCAGGTGGCCTCTGCTCCGTCCTCTGGATTGGAGCGGGGGGTCTCGGCTCGGGGAGAGCTGCCGGCCTCTTCGGAGCCGACGGACTTCTCGGACTGAGATTCTGGTGCCTTCGATGCCATGAGGAAGGTCATGTCTGCTAAGACCACTACCTCCTTGGATCTGTCTTCCCCTCCCCCTAAAGGGCCTCATTCTAACTCTTCCCCGCAGATCCCCACCAAGCGTCGAGATCCAGGGCCTCGGGTATCCCCATTGGGTGGCCCCTCCTCTCTAGGGACTTCACCGGACACTCCCACCATTGAAGTACCTAGGAAGAGATTGTGCAAGAGGAGGCACTTGGATTCCCCACAGGAATCCCTGACATCGGATACCGACTTGGAGGAATCAGAAGGGTCCCCACGATCCCCCTCAGAGGATGTCTCATTTGCAGACATATTGGAAATCTTAAGGCAGAGGGGTGATTGGCAGTCCCTTGCCCCTACTGAGGATGAGTCGGTCCTCCTTGAAGGCCTTTGGATCTCAACCATCCACCTCCTGGGTTACTCCACCCTTCAATGAATTGATGGAGCTGGTTGCTCGAAGGGCGTGGGAGTCCCCTGATTCAGTGGAACCGGTCCCTCGGAGGCCCAACAAGTTCATTACTTCCCCTACTGATAAGGCCTTTCTAACAAACGGAGTCCCGGTTAATGCCATGGTGGTGGCGGCGGCCAAGAAAGACATGTCGGAAACCTCTTCTGCTGTCCATCCTCCTAATAGAGATTTTAGGACTATGGACAGATATGTGAAACGCATATTTAGTTCTGTGGCATTTTCCATGAGATCGCTCAACTACCTGACGCATGTTACCCGTCTTCAACGAGATCTCCTCAAAGAGCTGGGAGATACTCTCCAGGGTAACACAGCTGATGCAGTTTCTGAGAAGGTGACTGCACAACTCAACACCCTCAATTCCATAGTAAACTCATCCATGCGACTCATTTCTTATGCTGCCGATGGATCGAGTAGGGCGGCAGGCTCAGCAATAGCTCTTCGGAGACAGTCCTGGATGCGCCTTTGCTCCTTTGCGGAAGCCTTTAAATCTTCCTTCGTCAACACCCCATTCGATGGTTCCGCCTTGTTCGGACCCAAAGTTAAGGAGACACTTACTAGGTGTGAACAAGAAGGAAAGACTCTGCTGCTGGAGTCCGTTTTTCCACTCCAACTAGACCGTACCCCAAAGGGCAACGAAGTGGGAAAATGTGGTTCCGGAAACCCCAAGGAGCTTTCCAAAGCACACCTACTGATACCCCCTCTAGAGGCAGAGGAGGGGGCAAAAACGGAAGACTCCGTCCAAACGGCAGGGGCGGTCCGCAAAACCAGGGCGACAGGGAACAGTTCTCTGGGAAGCCCTATCAGCGTTCCTGAAAGGAAGCCCGGCTGTCCTACTCAGTCAGGGGTCGCTTGGCTTTATACCCAAACACCTGGCTAAGCATTACAACAGATTCTTGAGTAAAAAGCATCATTGCCAGAGGTTACTACATTCCCTTTACAACCCCTCCCCCCCCATGGGTACAAGGATCCCAGATGTTCCACCCAGACTGAGAGAACTAGCAGCCATAGAAATTCAAAACCTGCTAGACAAAAGAGTCATCCAGCCAATCCCGGCGGACGAAATAGGATCTGGAACTTACTCAAGGTTCTTTTTAGTTCCAAAGAAAACAGGGGACTGGAGGCCCATACTAGACCTCGGCAAGCTCAACACCTTCGTCAAGAAGAAGTTCCAGATGGTCACGCTGAAATCAATTCTCCCGTTCTTAGCAACGGGCGATTGGATGTGCTCTATAGATCTCAAGGATGCTTACTACCACATCAAAATGGACAGAGCATCCAGAGATCACCTGCATTTCCGGCTGGGGGCCAGTCATTGCCAATTCAGAGCCCTGCCCTTTGGTCTCACCACAGCCCCCAGAGTGTTCACCAAATGTATGGCAGTGGTCACGGCTCACCTGAGAAGATTGGGATTCCGGGTGTTTCCATATCTGGACGATTGGCTCCTCACCACCACCTCCAGGCATTAACTAATACAAGCAAGAGACTACACCATAAACCTTTGTTCCCAGTTGGGTATAACCCCAAACTTCGAAAAATCTGTGTTATCGCCCTCGCAGCATATTACATTTATAGGGGCAGAACTGGACACCGTCAATGCAAGGATCACGTTGCCCCAATCAAGAATCGTATCTCTAAAAAATCAGCTATCCAGCCTGTTGGTCCGGAACAAAGCTCCTGCGTCCCAAATACTGCAGCTTTTAGGCACATTGGCAGCCACACTGATAGCAGTTCCGTTAGGTCGAATGCACATGCGAATACTCCAGTGGCTGCTCTTCGCGCAATGGTCTTACCAACGTCTGCCCATGTCACACGAGACCCGACTAACGAATCTTTGCAAGAAGGATCTCAGTTGGTGGTTGAACAGCGACCAAGTGATAATCGGACGTCCCTTTGTTCTTCCCCAACCCACAGTGACCACGGATGCTTCCCTGATAGGGTGGGGGGGGGGCTATTTCTGGGAAAGACTGTCCAAGGCACTTGGTCAATCATGGAAACACATTTGCATATAAATGTCCTAGAGATGAGAGTGGTGTTCCTAGTGTTGCAAGACTTTCACGATTCTCTTCCTCTAGGTACGATTGCTATCCAGACAGACAACATGTCGGTAGTCTGGTATATCAACAACCAAGGGGGAACCAGATCATATCCCTTATGCTGGGAGGCCCTAAGAATTTGGCAGTGGGCTGTATCCACCAGACGCTTTCGGATAGCAACGCATATCCCGGGGTCATACAACGTGATAGCGGACAAACTAAGCAGAGCCATGCTGTTGCCTCACGAGTGGTCTCAAACAGAAGGTGGCAGAAGAGATCTTCCACAGATGGGGCCAGCCTTGCTGCGACCTATTTGCATCTCCAATGAATGCCAAATGCAGCAGCTACTTTGCTCTTTATCCCCCACCAGGGAACAAACCGAGGGACGGACTCGTACACGATTGGCCCCCGGGCCTCTTATATGTCTTTCCGCCAATACGCCTAATTGCCAAATTCATGCAGAAAGCCAAATGTCTGGGAAGGACTGTGATCTTGATAGCCCCGTCTTGGCCTCGACAGATTTGGTTCCCCTTCCTGCGGAAGTATCAAGTGGAAGAACTATGGATCCTGGACCCAGTGCCGGATCTTCTGACTCATTCGTCGGGAGTTTTTCATCCATCCCTCACCTCCCTAAAACTGACAGCTTGGCTGCTCCAATTCCCACATTAGCCAGGTCTCAAGATTTGTCTTCTGCGGTCCAGCATATTATAGTTTCCTCTCATAAACTATCTACCAGGAAGCTATACAATAGCAAATGGAAACGGTTTGTTCACTGGGCTTCTCAACATGACATTGATCCTTATGTAGCACCTGTTCATATCATCTTAGAGTTCTTATCTTCCTTGTTCCATAATGGCGCAGCAGCTGCCACCATTAGTCCAATTGGCAGCTATTTCCAGTTTTCATGTGGGGTTTAATGGGTCTAACATCATGTCGCATAGACAATGTAAAGCATTCTTAAAAGGAACCCACCATCTCAGACCACCTATCAGACATCCTGTCTCTCCATGGAATTTGAAACTGGTTTTATCCCAATTGATGCTCGCCCCCTTCGAACCTGCTTCATCCTGTCACTTAAAGTTCTTGTCTTGGAAAAATATATTCCTGGTAGCCATTACATCTGCACGTAGGGTCTCCGAACTTCAAGCCTTGTCCTCCAAACCCCCATATTTGATTTTTCACCACGATAGTCTTCCTTAGGACTAATCCTACCTTTCTTCCCAAGGTCTGTTCAGAAGCTAACTTAAATCCGTCCATTGAGCTTCCAACCTTCTTCAGGCACCATACCAACAGACTGGAATATATGTTACACAAACGTGATGTACACAGACAACTGAGGTTCTATCTAGATAGAACGAAAGATTTCAGACAATCGGATCAACTTTTTGTCTCTTATGCAGAAAATAAGAAAGGTTTTGCAGTATCAAAAATCACATTGTCTAAGTGGCTCCCTGACTGCATCAAATCCATTTATGCCTCCACTAGTCAGCCATTAGAATCTAACGTCAAGGCCCACTCAACACGAGCTGTTTCTACGTCATTAGCTCATGCAGCTCGATTACCCTTAGATACCATCTGTGCAGCTGCCACATGGTCAAAACCTCGCACGTTTATCACTCATTACAAAGTGGATAGGACCTCCAGGGACAGGGCTACCTTTGGTTCCACTGTGCTCAGGAATGTTCTTCCGTGAGCCACCCAGGATCAGGGTGCTTGGGACGCTACCCACGTGTAAGAACAAAACGGCAAGATAGAACAACTTCACATAAAGAAGTTATGTCCTTACCATAACGTTCCATGTGAGTTGTTAATCTCATCTTTTTGTTCTTACATTCCTGCCCACCTTCCCCCTCCAGTCGAGCAGGATGGTTGCCTTGGTAGATTGATCGAGTTGTCAGTCTGTATTGCATATTCTGTTTTTCCTATCTACAATCTTTTAGCTACCTTCATAGGTAGACACTATAGATTCATTTCTTCCTGTAGGCTGTCTTGGTTGCAGCATGCTAGATCTGGGGATTCACAGTAGAGCATCATGGGATATACACTAGGTCTCGAGCTTCTCTGAGAGTTTGAGCTTGAAAGCGGCCGATTCGTAGCCGAGGGATCGGCTCCGACCCACGTGTAAGAACAAAAAGGCGAGATGAGCAACTTGCATGGAACGTTATGGTAAGGATATAACTTCTTTTTTTTTTTAGGATCTGCTACAGTAAGATGTTTAGCAGTGTTATTGGATATAATCCCTCATCAACCACCAGTTGGATGAAATCATCAATCTGATGTTTGAAATTACTGGTGGGGTCCAGTGGCATGGACATATAGTACATATGATTATCCAATTGTCTCCGAGCTTCATTATTATAAGTATCAGAGTCCATGACCACAATGGTTCCCCCCTTATCCGCTGGTGTGATAACAATATTAGTGTTAGATTTAAGTTCCATTAATGCATCTTGTTGAATCTTTAAGAGATTGTGTGGTTTAATCTGGGCCTCACCATGATAAATATGTAGATCTTTGAGAACACTGTGTAAAAAAAACTGTAGCACTGGGTGCATAAGTGGCATAAAGTTAGATCTTTGAAAATAAAAAGCATTATCAATGATATTTATGTCATTATTCTTATCAAAAAGCAGTTTAAGGTTCAAAGTTCTACCAAAAGCAAACATATCTGTCACAAAATCATTTTCAGGCACAAAGAAAGCTGGCACAAAATTTAACCCTTTATTAAGGAGGTCAAGTTGCACAGGAGTGAGAGTCTGAGGAAGAGATGTTAAGGACATTCTTGTGTTCTATTTGTTGCTCAAAATCTGTAGTAAAGTTTCCATATTTGGTATGTTTCTTGTGTTTGTGTCCCCCCCTACGTCTGGGGTTTCCAACATAGCAGTGTCCACCTTGGACTGTATATGTGTATGGACAGTCTTTATGATATATGTATCTTTTGTTTCTACTTAATTATTATATCACTATTGTCTTTATTTTATTCCTGGGTGGTATTATATTTAGTGTTTTTTTAACATATATGCAACACATGACCTTACTACTCCTGACTTAATCCTTGATCCCCTCTACCCATCTATTGTAACCATTTATACAACTCAACCTACTTTTATCAGGATTATAGATACCATTGGTATTAATATTGGAGTAACGTAGCACCATTTTGGATCCTGTTGGGTGGGGGTTATTATTGCACTTCATTGGATAATATTTATATTTTTGGCCAGGACATTTATGATACAACTAATTTTGAATATAGTATTGCCTCACTGAAGTTTTTTCTTCAGAAGTATGAAGGTTTTTTTTATACTAACTGTTCTGGCATATACCCATGTTGTGACGTAGCACCACCATCTGTTGAGTTCAGGAGCTGGTGGGAGCTATTATTGCACTCCATTGGGAAGCATATTTGTTGTCCTTCACGTTGGTGAATTTTCATTGTTAGCCCATCAGGGGGTGTGTGTGCCTCCTATTTGGTATTAATCATTTTTTGTTTTTGTTCTATTGACAAATTACTTTTGGTTTCTAAGATGGATCTTAACCAACTACTTAGAGGTATATCATCAGATCGTGATAATTTAGGTATATTTGGAGTAGGGGCTCAAGCGATGGGTTTGGAGGGGCAGGAATCAGCATCATTGGAGTTGGATTGTCAGGACTTGTTTGGTCAGTTATCCAGGAGCATGAAAAACTTGAGAGCCATTGTTTGGCACTTACATTTATTTAAAGCTTATATGTTGAAGAACATTAGTCCCAGGGGATTCTGGGTTAGAATTCAGCCCTTGGTTAACAACATTGACGAGGAATTACAAAAAGCATGGGAGGGTATACAACAGGCATCAGTGGGGTTTGTTCCGGCTCTTACCTCATATTACAACTGATGTATAGATGGTGGGATTTTGGAAGTCACAAAGCTGTGTGAACAGTTGAAACAATTTGTAGGACATAAGAATTATTCAACCCAATTCCAACACTTAACACAGGAGCTTTTGTGTTTGGAAAAACAGCTTAAGGAACGTAAGGTACATAAATTCAATAGGGATCTTATGGACTATGAAAAAGATAGACCATTTGGTCCATATAAGAGTGTCAAATTTTCCAGTGTTGGTCCCAAACCTAACAAAAGGAAACGTCCCAGATCGATATTAAGGAAATCCAGCTCTTTATCCATGGGTACCTCTGGGGAGGAGTCCTCCTCTTATGCGGACTCTGAAGCACCTCCAAGCCTAATCTTACCTACACCAAAACGTATAAATAATAGCACAGATTTCAAAGGAAAAACAACTTCGGCAACCCGAATGAAATGATGTTGTTCTCTTAAACAATGATATTATACTTCAGGTATTAAAGTGAAAAACAATTAGATGACACTTTTTTTATATAAAAAGTTTGCAAATTGCACTGTTTTAAAAAACGTTTCCTTTTTTCAAATTTGTATGTATATTTTAAAACATTATGAAACGTTGACTGAAATTTATAACTATTGACCATATAAAACTTGATACATACATAATCCAATGATGCCAGGATTACTTTCACTTACAAAAATATATATATATATATATATATATATATATATATATATATATATATATATATATATATATGACAAAGGCTATTTTGTATGTAAAAAACTACATTGCAATGGTAATCGCTTTTTACAATAAAATACCTCCTTAGACTTCTACATTTGTGAATGAATGTCTAACGTGAGTAGATGATTTGTATCAAAACTCTAGCTACCTAATAATTCTCTCGTAATGGAGAGTGCACGAATGTGAAGTTGTACACTGGACCAAGTCCATTACAATCCACCTTGCTCGTATACTCCCCTAGTATGAACGCATGTGCGCACTTACGCACATCACCACTAACATCCACTTGACTGGCAAGAACACACACCACAACAAGGACTCTCCTCTCGCCATCGCAAACACGCAGTGTATGCGAGGGCACGCACATGCCCACAAAAAAGTGTCATCTAATTGTTTTTCACTTTAATACCTGAAGTATAATATCATTGTTTAAGAGAACAACATCATTTCCTGTATAATGACTATAAAACCAGGATGTAGGGAGGCGTCCTGTTTTTTTCTGAAGAAGTCCACGTGATATTAAAGTGGAAGAAAGCTTAAAATACGATCCGACTGTGTGGCCACTTTCTTTTTCATCTCTGGTTGCTGAGCAAGTAGTTTGTTTCAATAGCACAGATTTCCCTTTAGAAGCCCTAGACATAGGGGGGGACGCAAACACAAGAAACATACCAAATGTGGAAACTTTACCCCAGATTTTGAGCGACAAATAGAACACAAGAATGACCTTTAACATCTCTTCTCAGACTCTCACTCCTGTGCAACTTGACCTCCTTAATAAAGGGTTAAATTTTGTGCCAGCTTTCTTTGTGCCTGAAAATGATTTTGTGACAGATCTGTTTGCTTTTGGTAGAACTTTGAACCTTAAACTGTTTTTTGATGAGAATAATGACATAAATATCACTGATAATGCTTTTTATTTTCAAAGATCTAACTTTATGCCACCTGTGCATCCAGTGGTACAGTTTTTTTACACAGTGTTCTCAAAGATCTACATATTTATCATGGTGAGGCCCAGATTAAACCACACAATCTCTTAAAGATTCAACATATTGCAAAACATATTGCAGACGCATTAATGGAACTTAAATCTAACACTAATATTGTTAACACACCAGTGGATAAGGGGGGAGCCGTTGTGGTCATGGACTTTGATACTTATAATAATGAAGCTTGGAGGCAACTGGATAATCATATGTACTATATGTCCATGCCACTGGACCCCACCAGTAATTTCAAACATCAGATTGATGATTTCATCCATCTGGCGGTTGATGAGGGGATTATATCCAATAACACTGCTAAACATCTTACTGTAGCAGATCCTAAAAAACAATACTTCTACTTGCTACCTAAAATTCATAAATCTTTATCCAATCCGCCGGGTAGACCTATTGTTTTGGGTATGGGATCATTGATGGAATTTTTGGCCATGTTTTTGACACTATATCTCAAACCGTTGTTGCCTTTGGTGAGAGCTCGTATTCGTGATACCACCGAGTTTTTGCAAATCATATCCGATGCTCATGTTGAACCCCATTTATTCTTTGTACATTGGATGTAGCTTCCTTATATACCAATATCCCCCACTGGGCTGGCCTTTTGGCGGTGGAACACTGGCTTGGAGTTGCCCAAATATATCCCCCTGGATTCAATACCTTGTTAGTGGTTATGACAGAACATGTCCTGACCAAAAATGTTTTTTATTACCAGGACAAATATTACTGGCAAACTAAGGGCACGGCTATGGGGGCATATTTTGCCCTCATATTTGCCAATTTGTTTATGGCCTTTATAGAAGACCAACTTATATATGATCCCTTACGCAATCTTTATTTGCCAGAAATGGACATCTGGCGATGGTATTTGGATGACTGTTGGCTGGTATGGAGAGGGGATTTGGAGTATTTACAGGAATTTGTGGAATACCTAAATGGGAATAAATGGGGTATCGAGTTTACCTGCACACAAGATCCAAATCATATCACTTTTTTGGATGTTCTCATAACCAAAAACACCAATGAGTCTTTGGAGATGCAGGTGTTCCGCAAATTTCCTGAATACAACTCCCTCCTCCATGCCAGCAGCCATCATCCGCCACATGTCATCCAGAATATACCGAAGTCTCAGTTCATGAGAATAAAATGCATTTGTTCTGATGGGGATCAATATAATCATCACAAGAGGGATATGATCAGGAGATTTAAGGAACGTGGATATAAATCTGGAGTGATCACCATGGCATGTAGGGAGCTGAGTGGTATGGATAGACAGGAGCAGTTACGATAAAAAGACAAATCTACCTCAGACTCCGCTCCGATCAGAATGATTACCACTTATGGTCCGAATACTAACGTTTTTCGTGAAGTTATACAACAGAACTGGAACATCTTACAAGCTTATGAGAAGATTAGGAAACTCATTGGGGATAATTGTTTTGATTTTAGGAGCAGTAGGTCTTTGGCATCTCACTTTAATCATTATAAGGTGCCAGCCCAGATGGTTGCCCCCCTTCAGCAATCTACTTTAACGGGGGATGCCCTTCAGGGCTGTTATAGTTATGGCCATTGTGCACACTGCAATAGGCTCAATCAGACAAAAACTTTCAGTAGTCGTAACACTAGTCCTGTTTATGACATTAAATTTTTTACCAACTGCTCGTCTGATTGGGTTATATACTTAGCCACCTGTACATGTTCGGCCTTTTATGTGGGCCAGACATCCAGGCCCGTAAAGTTTAGGATCAGTCAGCACATGAGTGATATTAAATTAAAAAGGCTTACTAATGCACTATACAAACATGTGGTTGTTCATCCTTCAGCATCATTTAGATTTACGGTTATTGATATAATCATGGGGGACAGAACTAATAAAATTGGTTAGCACAATATACTTAATAATAAAGAAAAAAGATGGATAATTAAACTAGGAGGTTTGATTCACCCTGGATTGAATGAACAATTGTGAGCAGCCAATGAATGATCTTTGTTACACATGGGTGTGTGTATATAAGGAGTGCTTGGTTTCTTGTTCAGTTACACCGAGGAAGGCTGTTTTATGTATGCCGAAACCAGTCTGTATGTGTTAACATTTTATTAAAAGTTGCACCTTATACACTCTTTGTGCTGGCTTTTGTAATTTTGGATGACTGTCTCTTTAAGCCGTGCACTGCTGTACTTGCAGGGGAACATACTAGACTGTTTGCTAGGCTTCATGGGATATAGTGCAGCGTCGAGTCAGTAAAGAGCTCTCGAGCTTTAGTATAAGGCTGAGTCGGAACTGATGCTCGGTTCCGAACCTAACCAGCAAAATGAAGGCGAGATACTGGACAGCAAACAGAGAACGTTATGATGTGTACATAACTTCTGTTTTTATACTGTTGTTTTGATGATGTGGTTCTATTTTTCCGTCATTTGTGTCACTTTGTGTCATTCATATATATATATATATATATATATATATATATCTGTGTGTGTGTATATATATATATATATATATATATATATATATATATATATATATATATATATATATGGGATCCGTACAGATCACCGAATGCACTTTCCACCGAATGATTATCGGTGGGGCATATTTACGCGAAAGTGCTTTTCACCGAAAAAGCACTTTTGCGTAAGTATGCCTGTTCCGGAGATCATACTACAGTGCGGGTAAGGGAAAATTCCCTTTTCCCAACTGTAGTGCGATCTCGGAGTGAGAATATTAAAGTAGGGGGGGTGCAGGGGGGCTTGCCCCCCTGCATAAACGTAGATTTAGTTTTCTTTTTTTAACCCAGTTTAATGAAAGCGCTTTTTGTTGAAAAGCGCTTTCGTTAAAGTGTGTTCGATGATAATGGATTCGGGCTTTTGCACTTTAGTGCAAAAGTCCTAGATCCATATATATATATATATATATATATATATATATATATACACACACACACATATATATATATATATATATATATATATATATATATATATGCATATACATACATATATATATATATATATATATATATATATATATATATATATATCCATTTTATTTATTTGAGTAGTATCCCACATTCCTAGCAGAAGCAGGAAGAGTTCTGTGCTATTTGATATTCACATTTTATGTTAATTAGGAGTCCAGATTTTTGGCTGGATGAACCTACTTTTCAAGGGCCTTTGTTCCTAATTTCATTGTCTGTTGGTTGAGAGTTGTGTGTCTGCTCCTTTCTCAGAAAGGGGGATTACCATTGATCCTGACCATGTTCCTGTCCCCATTCTTTCCACTGCTTGTGTTGTCTGTCTGTCTCTTTCATTTTACAGGTGCTGGGCATCCTTGCCCTTGTTGATATGCTGTGGTGGTATTAGACAAAGCACCTTTTTATCTTTAAAAACAGAGCTACTGATTGTTGCCATTTTCTTAACTCTGTTTTAGACCGGATGAATGTGTTACAGTGAAAGCTATTGTCATTTAATCACCTTGAATGCTAACCTTATTTTTTGAATAACATGTTTGCTTATGGATTATATAAATGCTGGGAGCTTTCTAATAATAACTAGTTGCTGCACATGAATTTGAATTTGTGTAATGTTTATAATAGTAATATCTTTCGGCTTTTTCCAGTTAGGGGTCACCACAGCAGAACTCCAGTCTGCTAATGATTGGCAGTGGATTTTTAAGGTGCCGAGTTGCCAGCCCGCCTCCCAACTTTCAAGGAAGGCACACCCATTCACGCTCACACCTACCTGCATATCTTTAACGTCACTCGACCGCGGGGAGGACATGCAGACTCCACACATGAGCTCCTGCCGAGAATCGAACGGGAGAACCTCTTGCTGTGAGGCGACAACGCGAACTGCTGCACCACCGCGGCCCTTGTCTAATGTTTATAATAATACTTCTTTCTTTGCTCTTGTACAGTAGGGCTTCATCCTGTTGGTTATCATTTTGCTTTTATCCATAATAATAACGGATAAACATCTGAAACACGTTTTATGTTCATTCTTAACTCTCTGTTTTGATACTAACACAAAATGCTTTAGCATAAATTCACTTTTTCCATATACAGAGGTAACAGATTAATACATTTCTTGATAATTTATTGAGACCACCTACCATTGTGTTTCAGTCTATTAGCAGTTCCGGACTCACTGTGTTACTTAATCCACAAAAATGGTTTGGGACACAGTTTGCTTGACTTCCATAGAAGCAGAGAATTTTATCAGCATTGCAGAGAGTTTGCTAATCTTACCAAGACTGCTACTTTTCACTGCCAGTAATTTATGCAGATAAATGTAGTTATTTATTATGGGACTGTGAATATGCCACCTCTGTGATTTTTGCAGAGAGACTGATTTCCTGCTATTCACAGTTAACACAGGTAATGTGGTTAGCATTAAATTATTCTTTTGTTTCTTGGCACATGATAATTACATCTCCTGACCTGATGCTAAATAAGTTAATGCTGGCACTGCGCCAGCACCCTGAATAAATTGAAAATAATTTGTTTTGCCTCTAGTTGTGTAATTTTTTAAAGTAATATGTGAAATATTTTTGTGTGGTCATATATTTACCTTTCTCCTATTAGAATATGTTTTTATATTCAGGTCCTTCTTTATTTTGAGGCATACTTTTGCAAACAAAATAATTTCTTGTATAAGTTATGAGTGTGTACTTTTAAATTTGAGACAAAGTTCCCTGGATTTTTTGTCACAGTTTCATATTTTTCTGAAGACTGTGAACTTCAAGGAAAGAGAGAGGTTGACCAAGACCTTTCTGCACTATTTTGTGAACGGATGTTTTTAATTTCTCATCTGTTTTTAACATTTCATGTGTCTCGTGTGATGCTGAGTGGCTCTTTGATGACTGTTACTTGCTAAGCATATATAAAAAATATATATTTTTGCCATTCCACAAATTTCCAATTTTTTACTTTTCAAAAGTTTTGTCTTTTCAGTCTTTCTTACCTGACACACTGCATGACATTAAGCAGTGCATCTCTAAATGAGATTAGCATAACTTTCTCAGTGATTCTTTTGAGTATATTATGTTGTTGTTGTATTTCTTTCGGCTTTTCCCGGTTAGGGGTCGCCACAGCGGAACTCCAGTCCGCTATTGGTTGGCAGTCGATTTTTATGGTGCCGAGGTGCCAGCCCGACACCCAACCTTCAACGAAGGCACACCCATTCACGCATGTCTTTCGAACGCCACTCGATGCATTTCAATCACATCTCCATGAATTACAACACCAAAAGTACATCCATGGTACTTGGTAGTAGATAAAACGTAGTGCATAACAGCAAGCACTTAATGTTGATTCCTCAGGTGTAACCTTTGTTGAGATTTGTTTTATTTTCGTGTTCACCCTCAGCCTTTTGCTGAATGAACCCACTGTCCAAATAGGTCTGAGATATTTTGATCTTACATGATCCGGTCCACCTACATCAAGGACTGTTATCTGCAGGTGGCTCACACCTCAGCATCTGCATCACTTTTCCAAGCTCAGTCTCCTCACCTCATTGCTGTAATGTGCTATGCTTCACTGTATGTCCACTTCTTAGTTGCAAATGGACCAAAAGCAACTAGGGCTGAATCCATTCTGACATTACAGTGGTTGCTTTGTGAGTAGTATTTATTAAGTAGAATGTTTTTCATGTTTCTTTTTACTTGGTGGGTTAGTGAAGTTTTTTTTTTTTTTTTGTGTGTGTGTAGTTCATGCTTTGTTATCAGGCTTTTTTTTCCATCTTACCTTTAAAATCTGCAACATCTACACCAAGACCACCAATTACTGGAGAAGCCCACATTTTGCCTTTTAGTAGCCATCTTGGGATTAGTGCTTTTCTTTTACTCCTGGTGAGAGAAGGAGCATGAGGATGTCATTTCCTGGAGACTGCTGATCACCAGAAAGCCTAATAACTGCTTCATAGGTGCCAGCTTGGAATTTTTGCTTATATTTTGCACCTGGTGGGAGGAGCAGCAAAGTGCATTGATTCCTGATCGTTTCTGGTTGGGCACTGAGTGTCTGTGCTTGATGTTCCTGATTGGTTTGGTTGCTATTCAAGGCATCTTCTAGGAAAAGGCTACAGCAACCCTACAGAATCTTGCATCATCTGGGACAAGACAGTAGATGGTTCTAATCTTGGGACTGTTGCTATGGCTTTACTTCTGGTGAGAGAAGAAGCAAAAGAACATTGTATCCCAGGAGAGTGAAGCTGTGATGAGACCAGCACTAGTTGTAGCCACACAGTAGCCATTCACACAACTCCTATCTTTTCATCATTCTTGACAAGCTTATTCTTTGTTTTCAGTAAGCACTACTTGATTTGTTTTTGATTTCCGAATATCTGCCTAAATACTTCATTCATAAGTCATCAAGGTGTACTTATTAGTTTCCCATCAAGTCTTTGGCAGCTCCCCATATAGACACAGACACCTTATGTCACATTTTTCCTGTAAAAGCACAACTGACATTTCACCAGTATCTCGTTGCACACAGAACAATTAGTTTGTACTGACAAGCACTGATCCCCCAGAGTTGCTAATCGAATACTCGTGACATTGCTTTATATTCTCGCTCCAACTGCCTAATCTGTAAAAAGGGTCCATTGCCATGGATATGAACTTTCCCACTTTCTCCGTTACCAGCTTGGTGGATATGGACATCATGAGGCAGTGGAGAAATTGCCTCCTGTTTACTGACAACCAGTTAATTCTCAAACAAACTGATATGGTATGTGAGAGATATATTTACACAAGGTTACTTGAGGCAGAGCTGTTCCTAATGACAGTAAGGTTGTCAACACACACTGCACACACACACACACACACACACACACACACACACACACACACACACACACACACACACACACACAATTCAAATCAGACATATAGACTCACATATGCTGAGGCACTTAAAACCTCAAAGACCTCCTAGACGAAGTACACATAACAAATACTCTCAGTGGCCCCGAATGCACTCCTTCAAAACAACATCCACATCAACCCATACAGCTACAGCTCATGGAGTTTCTGCTTCTAAGCCAGTAAGGCAAGCTGCCACACAATCCAACATTCTGATAATTGAAGGCTCCATTGTGAGACGCACTGATGTCCGTCTCACCAGGCTGAGTAAGGAAAAAGTCACTGTCACTTGCTTACACATGCACTCAGGTCATTGGACCACAAGTACCAATATTACTCAGTCATAATCCATGTGGGTGTAAATAACCTGAGACGTTCCTCCCAAGACTATATGATGAGAAACATCATGGAGCTCTTGGAATATGTGTTCCAGGCTGGTATGAGCCTGGCATTGAGCAGTATTTTACCTTCTCCAAGGATGATGCCACAGTATGAACAAAAGATGACTGAATTTAATAATTGGCTTAGTTTCTGGTGTCATTCTAAGGGGGTGCAGTGTTTGTCAGCATGGAAGGAGATGGACCATGCTGCTATGACAGGGATGGAGTGCACCTCTCCACTCTAGGCTAAAACATTATCTTCCCCCATAGTGCCTTTTTAGGTAATGCTAAACTGAAAGTATTTCCAACATAACAAATCAAGACTAAAAAATCTAAAGGTATACTGCTGTATGCTAGGAGTATGACCAAAATATCCACTCCCTAGAAGCTATCTTCACCCTAGAGAATGCTGACATTTATGCAGTCACTGAGACATGGTTTAAAGCCACAGAAAGCACACCAACAGTGCAAGGTTATAATGCCTGCCACATATTTAGATCAGCTGCTACACAGACAGGGACTAAAGGTGAATGTGTTTCAATTTACATAAAAAATAAATATACCTTAAGGCTGGTCAAACATTGTACTTGAGCTTCTCCATGTTCAAATCAGCTTAGGGAAAATTCAATAACACTTCCGTGCAAGCTATAGATCCCCCTACATGACCCAGGAAACCCATACCATGTATTTAAACTTATTGGAAAAACTCACCATCCAACCCAATACTGTATTCATGGGCAGCTTTAATTACCCCATTATTAACCGGGAATTCTATATGACACCAAACATACAGGCACAGAGATTCCTGGATTTTGTAAACATAAACTCCCTGGACCAAACTGTCTGTTCATCAACCAGGAGTGCAACCATACTGGATCTGGTCCTCACTAATATGGGAGAGTGCTGCACACCCCCTAGTGTAATGTCTTTCCTGGTAAGGTCAGACTACAAAATGGTCTCTTTTAAAGTAAAAATAAAACCTGGACCCCCAGCTAACCGTGGAATTTTCGGGAACTACTCTAAGGCTAACTTCCTGCTATTATGTGATAACCTGGCAAAATTTCAGGCCTCCATAAACCCTGAGAACACTGTTGGCTACACAGAACTGTTCACAGAAACCTTTTACAAGCATGTTAATAGCTGTATAGAGGCAGCTGCACACACCAGGAAGAAGTAATGAACTAACTCAAAAAAAAACAAGCCACTCTGGTGGAATCACAAAATCAATAGGCTGTATAGCAGAAGGAAGAAAATTGTGGCAAAAAGTAGGAGGTGCAGCACCTAGCAGGATAAAAACACTCTCATCAAACTAAACGAACAATTCAGAGGACAAATAAAGTCTACCAAAGCCAAATTTGAGGTAAATTTGGTCACCCAGGCCAAGGACAACCAAAGAGCATTCTTTATCTATGTCCGCAACCTCAAAGACAATACACAAACTCGTGTACAGAGCCCATTGTAAATAGAGACACCTGTACTGAGCCAGAATATATAGTAAACCTACTGGCCAGATTTACCCCCCCCCCCCCTCAACCTTTCCTCAGGAAATACCATCAAATATAGCTCTCCCTGCTATCATTAGGGAACATGTCCTTAATGCTGTCTCTCTAAGGCCTAGAATACTGCATCACTGTGCCCAGGCAATATCTCAAGATGCCTTCTGAACAGCATACATATCAGGCCCTCTGGAATTGCTGTTTAAATGTAGCCTCCAAACAGCCTTCATGCCTCATGAATGGAGAATGGCAACAGTCATCCCTCTGCACAGAGGTGGGCCATCTATAGACCCTGGAAACTACAGACCCTCATGTCTCACTAGTCATATATGCAAAGCCATGGAAAGAATTGTCATGGAAATGATCAATAATATAGTAAACCTC
The DNA here is from genome assembly GCF_019279795.1 of Protopterus annectens. NCBI lineage: Eukaryota > Metazoa > Chordata > Ceratodontiformes > Protopteridae > Protopterus > Protopterus annectens. Next base: position 977,769,208 of record NC_056746.1, on the reverse strand, counting down.
CGGACACTGGACCCAACCCAGTTTGGTTTTGTCAAGGGCAGGTCATGCCTATTTAACGTGGTGGACTTCTTTGAGTAGGTCACCATAGCAGTGGATGAGGGCATAATGGTTCACACTGCTTATCTTGACCTGGCCAAGGCATTGGACACAATACCCCACTGGGGCATTGTTGACAAGCAAAGAGGTTAGGTACAAATCCATATGTCATCCGGTGGATAGCCAACTTGCTCACAGACAGGACCAAGGAAGTTAGAATTGGGGAGTCCACCTCTGCAAAGAGGCCAGTCACAAGTGCAGTCTCTCAGGGATCAGTCCTTGGACTGCTCCTTTTTGGCATTTACTTCTCAGACGTCAAGGCCAATGTCACTGGTCTGTAGCTGATTAAATTTGCAGATGATTGCAAATTAGGAGCTGTCATTGAATCTCACACTGACACAAATGTTCTTCGGGAGGTGATGCCACAGACAAACTGCTCATTTCAGAGTCATGGACTAAAACTAACTGCCAAGAAATGCATAATAGTATACTTTGGGAAATCATCCATCCCTGGTAAATGTCATATTGACAACGCACCCCTTAGAGTTGACCCAGTAGTCGGGGACTTAGGAACACACATAGATAGTAATCTAGCCTTTGATCATCACATGTCTGCAGTGGTGAGGAAATCATTCTGTGTTGTGCAACTTAAAAACAAAGGTATGGCATCCAAGTCCAAGGAAGTCATTGTTCCTTCCACTGTATTAGGCATTCATCAGACCTATCATTGAGTACACTGCCCCCTTTGGTATGTACCTAACCAGGCATATCCAACAAGTGGAATGTCCACAGAGGTTCCTCACTAAAAGAATACAGGGCATAAGTAATATGTTCTGTGCAGACCGCCTCAAGGCCCTATCCCTATATTCTGCCTCATACAGGCTTTTGAGGGGAGGTCTGTGCCTGGCGTACAGGGCATTGTCAGACCCCACTCTGATGGACCTCCTGCATATCCATAAAACAAACAGTAAACCTCGCCTGTGATATAAATAGGACCTGCTGGAGAGATAGGAATGTATCCCAGAGACTACACCATCTAAGAAACAGGCTCCTCATTCATATGAAGCAGAGTTCCTCCCTAATCCAATTCAAGTGCAACTTGGACAGTTGGATGGGAAACCGGAAATTCATGCCTGGTTTGGCACCTGTATCTGATGCAGACAGGTAACCTGTAAATGGTTCATCTTTCTGGCCTATGCATACACTTATCAAGGGTATCAGAACTCATCAGAGATTTGGGATGCATGGCTAGGCTTAGAAAGGCCCTTGTGGTCGTTAGCCTAGTAAACACCTATGAACCTAATACAATCTGACATACAGGTGTATTTTTTTTTTTTCTGTCCAGAAGGACCCGCTGTTGGTACATTTTTTAACACAAGCGACTTTACAAATTCATTTTCAACACAAGCACATGTACAAATCAGTTTGAATTCAAATGACACATAATTATTTACTAAACTCCAGCTAGCTACGCTGACATATGTTACACATCCACTGCCCTGCTTCTGGCATAGCTGGCAGTACCTCACATCATCACAGCATCCACCCCTGCTGGTATTAAATAAAATGCCTGAAGTTCCATCCAATCAGAGGGAAGTAGCAGCAGTAGAAATAAACAGGATGCTAGAAGAAAGAGTCATCCAAAATGTCCCTCCAGACCAGAAAGAGTTTGGAACTTCAAGATTCTTATTAGTGCCAAAGAAAATGGGTCTGGCGACCAATCCTGGATCTCAGCAAAGTAAATCAATCAGTTCTATATACAAAGTTTCGAATGGTCACGGTTCAGTCCATTCTGCCTTTTCTGCACAAGGACGAGTGGATGTTCAGGATGCATACCATCATATAAAAATGAACAGTTGGTCCAGGAGATATCTATGCTTCCAGCTGGGAGCCAGTCATTACCAATTCAGAGCACTGCCCTTTTGTCTCACCACAGCCACCAGGGTGTTATACCAAGTGTATGGCAGTAGTTGGGATGCTGAGTGTTTCCATATCTAGACGACTGGCTCATAACTGCTCTCACCAGGCATCATCTAATTCAAGCTCAGAACTACTTACTCCAGTTATGTTCTCATCTGGGGATTTCTGTCAACTACAACAAATCTCAGCTCGAGTCAACTCAGATATTGGAAGTCATCGGTGCTCTGTTCAATACAACCATTCAAATAGCTTCTCTGCCTCCAAACAATTCAGTTCCAGGTCAAAAAGATAATTCAAAACTCTTCTCTTTCAGCTCGTCTGATACTTCAAGCAGCAATCACTCTTGTACCGCTAGCAAGGTATCATATGACACTTGCAACTCAATGGTCTGTGCTCCAACAACCTTTATCCAGTCAAATCAAAGTAATGCAAACTTGCAAAAATTACCTTCTTTAGTGGGTCCATTCCAATCAAATACAAGAAGGATATCCATTTGATGTTCTTCATCTCACATTGCTGCAGTCCTAACACTTGGGTAGTCCGCTGTCCACGGTCGGCCCGAATATCAAAGTATAAGGCTGACGTCGGTCAGGGCGCATTTAACTGACGTCAGGACGTCAGGGTACAAATGCGCATGACCGGCGTCATATCCTCAGTCTTTTTTGCCGCATGGTCCGATGCAGAAGCAGCATTGCAAGTGCCGGTTGGCGTTCTGAGATTTTTCTATTTAGAAGTTTCAGACCGAGTTCAAAGTTGGCTAAGTACCCCGTTGGGGAATATTTTTGTTTTTTCTTGCCTCAGTCATTTACCGGATGTCAGAAAAAGTTAATAATTGCGTTTCTTGTGGGAAACAGATACCGCATAGAGATTATCATACTTTGTGTATTCCTTGCTTAGGGCCTGAGCACGACGTTGTTGGCTGTCGCTCTTGTGCTAGATTTAATAAACGCACTATAAAGAGAAGGTTGGATTGTGCAAGGTTAGTCTTTGGGAAGCGGTGCAATTATAAAATGCCGTCGGATGCTCAGACGCCCGCTTCCTCGAAGAAGCGCAAGGACAAGACAGTTAAGCCTAGGCTAGAAGAACCGTCTGTGCTGGACGCCGGTTCTTTAGAGGTGTCGGTGGAGCCGGTGGCTCCACCGGAGATTTCTTTGTGTTCACAGAGTGAAACTTTATTATTGCAAGATGTGGCCTCTCGGGAGGCAAGTCAGGCTGAAGGGGCTTCTCAGGTTACTGTACTCCCCTCCCTTCCTAAGGTGGTTAGGCCCTCTCCTTCTGTTACTAAGGCTTCTCCCAGGGGCAGGCCAGGTTTAGCTTCAGTTGGTGTTACCCCTAGCTCTTCAGGTACTATGCCCAAGAAGCATATGCTTAAAATGGCAGAAGATTTGATTACTTTGATTAGGGGTTCTATGCCCCCTCCTGCTAAGAGACCTAGGGTGGAGCCTGAGCTGGGGGGTTTTGAGCAAGCTTCAGATGTTTCAGAGTCTTCTGTGGATGATTCTACTCCTTCTGCTACTCCTCCTGAGGATTTTTCTTTTTCTGAAACTCTTCATTCCATGAGGGAGCATTTTAAGTGGGAAAGTCAGGACTTCTCTGATTCCAGGAAAAGGCTTAGGGAATTTCTGTTTTTACCCCAGCATAGGCCTTTGGCTATACCTCCTGTTTTGGATGTAGTGGAAGATGTTTTTTCAGAGGCTTCTCTTAATCCTGATTCTTTACCTCCTGCTCCTGTCAAACCGGATAGGTATTACAGGGTGCCTGACGTTCACAAGTATCTGTTTAAAAGTCCTAGGGCAGACCCAGAAACTGTTAGCCAGGGGCCTAAGGGTGTTAAGGCTTCTGTTGTTAAGAATCCGGTTCCTACAGATAAGGAGGCTAGGGCCTTGGATAGATGGGGAAAGAAAGTTTATACTTCTTCCACTCTTGCTATAAGGGCTCTGAATTGCCAGTTTCACATGTTGAAATACCAAAACTATCTCCTTTCACAATTGAAGTCTAAGGTTGATGCTCTGGCAGTTGGTATTGATTGTAAAGAGTTGCAAGATTTAGTCCATGTTTCTGAACAGGTGGGTAAGCATTCTTTGCAATGTGGTTTTGATGCTGTACAGGCCTCGTCTAGGGTGGCTGCCACTGGGACTGTTCTTCGCAGGCACGCCTGGCTGAGGGATCAGAATTTGTCTGAACATGTTAAAACAAGGATTTTAGATGCTCCTTTACAATCTGACGTGTTGTTTGGGCCTCCTGTTGAGACAGTCTTAAAGAAAATGGAAGACAAGGCTAAGTCTATGCAGACTGTTAAAGATTTTTTGCAAGTCCAGCCCCCAAAGTTTAGTAGAAATTGGCCTACTAAGGGGTGGACGTATCCTTCTTATGATTCCCAGTCTAGGGGTAGATCTAGACATGGTAAGGGCAGAGCTCAGGGCTCTTTCCGGCCTAGAACAGGGAGTTCTCCTGCACAGGCTTCGGGTGAGGGCAGGGGTCAGTCCTTTCGTAAACAGACCCAATGACCTACCTTTTCAGCTGCCAGAGCCTGCTCGTCTGGCAGCACCTTTGGGAGGAAGGTTGGCACTCTTCAAAGAAAATTGGAGTTTAATTACCCAGGACAGATGGGTATTGGATATCATACACCACGGCTACAGGTTTTATTTCCATACCTTGCCTCCTTTCAAAGGCATGCCAGACGTTCCTCCTCAACAAAGAATAGAGGCTCACAGACAGGTTTCTCTGTTGCTCCAACTAGGGGCCATACAGCCGGTCCCTCTGCCAGAAGTGGGCCTAGGATTTTATTCTCGCCTGTTCCTTGTACCGAAGAAGGGGAACACGTGGAGACCAATTTTGGATTTATCTATCCTCGACACTTATCTGGACATTCCCAAGTTCAAAATGTTGACGTTGCAGCAGCTTTTACCTCTGCTGGGCAAAGATCATTGGATGGTTACTTTGGATCTCAAGGAGGCTTACCTTCATGTTCCTATCAGACTCAGTTGCAGAAAGTATCTGCGTTTTCGAGCTGGGACTTCTCACTATCAGTTCTCTGCATTGCCCTTTGGCTTATCTACTGCGCCCAGAGTGTTCACGAAAGTTCTGGCTCCAGTGATAGCTTTCTTCAGACTAATAGGAATACAGATCTATCCTTATTTGGACGACTGCCTGATTCTGGCTCAAGGAAAGGAAGAGCTTCTTCGTCATTTGGAGTATGTGATAGCAGTGCTAAGATGCCTAGGGTATTCTGTGAACGAAATAAAGTCCAGTCTAGTACCCTCTCAAGACATGTGCTTTCTGGGTGTGAGACTGAATACAGCAGCCCAGATGGCCTTTTTAACCCCGGACAAACAAAAGAGTCTATCCCTTTACTTCCATCAACTATCTCATCAGTCCGGGCTGACTGCAAGGACAGTCCTTCAAGCCTTAGGGTTCATGGCATCTTGTATTCTGGTGCTTCCCAATGCCAAACTGCATATGAGGAAGCTACAATGGTATCTCAAAAATGTATGGACACAGCACTGCCAGGATCTGGACACTGTCATTCCAATAATACCTTGCATTCAGAAGGAATTTTTGTGGTGGGCTCAGGAATGTCACCTAAACAAGGGACTCTCTGTGACCCGGCCAGAGGCAAGTCAGATTTTAACGACAGATGCCTCAGACAAAGCTTGGGGAGCTCATCTGAATGGAAAATGGATACAAAACAAGTGGCCTGTCAGACTACATCTACATATCAACATGAAGGAGATGTTAGCAGTCCAGTTTGCATTAATAGCTTTCAAGGAATTCCTTCTTCCAGGACAGGTGTTGATTCTAACAGACAACACAACTGTCATGTGGTACATCAACAAGCAAGGGGGAACGCATTCTTATCCTCTATGCAGGCAAACAATGATTTTGTGGGAGACTGCTCTCAGTTTACAGCTCAATCTTCAGGCAAGGTTTCTGCCAGGAGCACAGAACTCCTTAGCAGATGTGTTGAGCAGACGGATTATGGATCCCCACGAGTGGAAATTGGATCCTCATGTATTTCCGAAATTGACAGTGTCATGGGGAACTCCAGACATAGATCTGTTCGCTTCTCCACTAAACCATCAGCTGCCAAAGTTTTGCACAAAAGGTTTCATCCCACAGCTTGGAAAGTGGATGCTCTTTCTTTCAATTGGAGCAATCTTCATGTGTATGCCTTTCCACCTCTGCCTCTCCTCCCAAAGGTACTTCTGAAGGCCAGACAGGACAAGCCAAGGATGATTTTAATAGCTCCAGATTGGCCTCGACAGCACTGGTACCCATTACTGAGAAGTCTAGTACGGAAGCCTCCATGGCCTTTGCCTTGATTCCACACCTGTTGTCACAGGAAGACAGCCATTTGCTCAATGTCAAACTTCACTCTCTTCACCTCACAGCCTGGCATATTCTGTTTTGAACCATAAAAGGTCTCAACTTCCACAACAAGTTTTGAATGTGATTTTGGAAGCTAGAAGGCCTAGTACAAGGAAAGTGTACGCAGATAAATGGAAGAGATTTTTATTTTGGAGTACAGCAAAGGATTTTGATGTTTCTGAGCCTAATTTAAGTGTGGCTCTTCAATATCTTACTGAGTTACTGGACAAAGGTTTGTCCTTCTCTTCTATTAAAGTTCATGCTGCAGCAATTTCAGCTCACTATGATTGCGACCCGCCATTGTTTTCTCATCCTTTGTTCAAGCAATTTCTCAGAGGGGCAAAGAATATCAGACCCCCACGAAGAGCTCCTACTCCTGCTTGGGATCTCAATTTTGTGTTGGAGAAACTCACTCTACAACCTTTTGAGCCTGCAGCTACTGCTGAATTGAAATATTTATCATGGAAGACTGCTTTTTTATTGGCCATTACCTCTGCAAGAAGGGTTTCTGAATTGCAGGCCCTTATGGCAGTTGAGCCTTTCTTGATTTTCCATAAGGATAGGGTATCATTACGTACTAATCCTTCCTTTATGCCTAAGGTGGTTTCTAGTGTGGCTTTAAACCAGACTATTCATTTGCCTACTTTTATGCAAATCCCCAAAATAAAGGGGAAAAGATTTTGCACACTTTGGATGTACACAGGCAGTTGCGTTATTATTTGGACAGAACTAAACGGTTCAGGCAGTCTCAGCAGTTGTTTGTTTCTTTTGCTTTGAGTTCTCAGGGCAAGCCTGTGTCAAAACAAACTATTTCTAAGTGGATTGGGTTTTGCATTGCTTTCTGTTATTCCCATCATGGCAAGGAGATTCCAGATGGGATTAGGCCTCATTCCACTAGGGCTACTGCCACTTCCACAGCTTTTTTGAGGGGAGTGGCAACCAAGGATATTTTAGAGGCAGCTACTTGGAGTTCTGTGCATACCTTCTCTAGGCATTATCACCTGCCACTTTACTCTAAGTCCAGGGCTGGTTTTGCCACTGCGTTTTGCAGGGCATTTTGGCAGCTCCTGCTTCCTTATAGTTAGCCATCCTCCCTTATCTCTGCTTTGGGATTCTACCCAAGTGTTAGGACTGCAGCAATGTGAGATGAAGAACATAGTACAGTTTTGTACCTACCATAAATGTAGATGTTCGAAGATCCACATTGCTGCAGTCCAATTTGCCCTCCCTCCTTCCCCTCTGTACTTGGAGGTGGTTGTGTGGGTTGGGTTGTACATATTGTGTGTATTATATCTATTGTACATATAGTTAGTGCAAGGTGGTTGGTTATTTGTTTGCTGTCTTTTGGTTTTGACCTTTCTTTTTAAGGTCTTCTGACATCTGGGGCAAGAAAAGACTGAGGATATGACGCCGGTCATGCGCATTTGTACCCTGACGTCCTGACGTCAGTTAAATGCGCCCTGACCGACGTCAGCCTTATACTTTGATATTCGGGCCGACCGTGGACAGCGGACTACCCAAGTGTTAGGACTGCAGCAATGTGGATCTTCGAACATCTACATTTATGGTAGGTACAAAACTGTACTTTCTCCCTCAACCCAAGACCACTGTGACAATGGATGCCTCTCAGATCGGGTTGAGGGGCACTTCTTGGGAAAGATGGTCCAATGCACATGGTTCCCCAAAGAGGCCAACATGCATACCAGTGTCCTGGAGATGAGAGCTCTCCTCCTAGTGTTGCAGGCCTTCCAACACACTCTCCCAACCTGGATTATTGCGATTTAAATGGACAATATGTTGGTGGTCTGACATATCAACAAACAAGGGGGAACCAGATCTTAACCCATTTGTTGAGAAGCTATGAGAGTATGTCAGTGGTTGATCTCATCCATTCATTAGTCCAGGTAATGCAATGCACATTCCAGGGAAGTCCATCATGACTGTAGACAAGTTAAACAGGTCGATTCTAATGGCTCATGAGTGGTCTGTCAACATGAACATGGTGGAAAGGATTTTCCATTTATGTGGCCAACCATGCTGCAGTCTATTTGCATCTCCCCTCACAACAAGTGCAGCAGGTTCTTTGCCCTGATTCCCCCCAGTAGGGGAGTCCCGGAGAGATGCTCTACTTCACGCTTGGCCCTTTAGTCTCCTATACGCTCACCCCCCCCCCACTCCCCTCATTCCCAAATTTCTCCAGAAAGCATCATGATTGAATCGTACAGTTATCTTCATTGCACCTTACTGGCCTCATCAGATCTGGTTTCTCTTCCTTTGGCCTCATCTTGACCTCTTACCCTGGATTCTAGATCCAACTCCAGACTTTACTGTCTCACTTGACAGACATGACTCATCCAGACATTTCAGGCTTCAAGTTGACCGCATGGTTTCTTCAGTTCCAGTAATGGCTAGACAATCCAGGCTATCTTCCCATGACAGTCCTATCCCTTTATCATCCCGCAAAGCTTCCACTAGAAAAGTTTACAAAAGTAAATGGGAAAATATTCGTATTTTGGGCTCATAAAAAGAATTTAGATCCCCTTTCATCTCGGATTTCTAAGGTTCTTGACTTTTTAGCTACAGTTTTCAGTGAAGTGGCTAGCTCATCAACTGTAAGAGTACAATTAGTAGCCATTCGAATTCTCATATAGGATTAGACAATTCAACTTTAGCATCTTCCAAACTTTGCAAAGCCTTCTCAGAGGAACATATCGACTTAGACTTCCATTAAAGGATACTACTCCTCCTTGGGATTTAAATATTGTTTTCCAGAACTCAGCAGATGGCTCAAAAGGGGGTTAAGTGTGAACTAAAAATGTGAAGTTGTTCTATCTCGCCATTCATTCTTTACTGATGGGTTCAGGGCCGATCCCTCGGCTCCAAGTTGGCCAATTGCAAAGCTCGAGGTCTTCAAATAGCTCGAGGCCAAGTCCCTATCCTATGATGCATCTAGAGTTACCCCAGATCTAGTTTGCTGCTGCAACAGGTCGGAGGTTTTGCATTAGCTCGGGCCAGTAAAACTGTTTTTTTTTTCTACTTGCTTACTTTCTTATATTGATATTTAGATAGTTTAAATAGTTTTGTAAAGCTCTTAAAGCTTTTTTTGGTGTGCTTACCTACATTTATTCCCTTCCCTTAGTATGCTTTAAAATTTCTGGTTGGCCTCTTGTTTTAGGCCTAGTTTAAAAACCTTTTTCTAATTAGTGTGTGTTCAGTCAGTGACCTTTTGTCACATTTTATAATAAATAGTTTATAGTTATTTGCTGTGTGGTGTGTTTAGCCTTAATTTTTTTAGAAAAGACTTGAATTTAATAATTACTGTTGAAGTTTCTGGTAGTTAACAGTAATTTTGTGGGATTTAGCTGTTCTTTAGAATATTTAGACAAGTGTGCTGTGTTTTATAGCAGCTAGCCTCTTTTTCTGTGCATAGTCTGCTCGTATTGTGTGTTTTAGACAATTTGTGATGACAGTAATTTACCTTTTCCTGTCACTCTTGTGTTTATGTTAGCATTACTGTTTGTGTGTGTGTGGTGACAGTCGTTTTCTCTTTGGGATTACAATGGCTGACCAAGAGAAGCATCCCAAATCAGGTTTCAAAAAGTGCCCAAAATGTGGCCAAAAGATGTCTGTAACAGATAGCCAAATAAATTGTGTGTACTGTGTTGGAGCTCTGCATTTACAGGATAGCTGTTCTAGATGCCATTCTTTCTCCTCCAGGGTCCTACAGGAAAGGAAAAGGAAATTAATAGATACAGGTTTGTTGAAACCGTCCTTCCAAGAAGCTTTGAGCGACCACGATGGATCCAGCAAGTCCTCAAAGTCTTCTAAGACTTCTGACTCAAAGAAATAAAAAAAAATCTTCGACTTCGGCTCCACTGCCATCGGAACTGACAGTCTTTTCTTTTCGGAGCTGGTCCCCAGTCTTGGAACCGGTATCTGAAACTCCTGAGAGTCCATTATTACAGTCATCTCATCTCGGTCCTCTGTCAGCCTTTCAGATCTGGATGTGGATCGTGTGGTGCAGAAGCTGTTATTGCCACCGGCCTTGGCAAAAATGTTATCGACTTCGACCCGAATGGCTTCGGAGCTGAAGACCCTTACACCAGCTCAAACTGTTCCTCCTCCGAGCCATGCTGGTCCTCCGGAGCCAGAGGAGTTGGACCTGTTGATCGTGGAATCCTCGGAGCCGACATCTGCTCCAATGTCTTTGGCTCTGTTCACTCTGACATCCTCTGTGCCAGTTGAGGACTCTAGGAGCTTGACAGTCTCTGGTCGGGTCTGGGGAGGACAGTCTGACCGACTTGTCGGTTCCGACTCTGCCTCTCGGGGCTTCGGCGCGGATGAGCTCGGATCTGCCTGTTCCCTCTCATCGGAGCAGAGGTGCTTTCGATGCCACGAGGAGAGTCCTGTCTCCTAAGACATCTTCGACCTCAGGTCAGGTTTCCTCCTCCCCTAAAGCGCCTGCATCTGCCTCATACATCCTGACTAAGAGTAGAGACCCAAAGCCTCAGGAAGCCCCATTGGGTGGCCCTTGCTCTTCTGAGACCTCGCCAGAAGCCCCCACTGATGGGGTTCCCAGGAAGAGATTGTGTAAGAGGAAACATCTAGACTCCCCCCCCCCCCAGGAGTCTTTAACATCTGATACTGACTTGGATGAGTCAGAAGTGTCCCGACGGTCCTCCTCTGAAGATATCTCATTCGCTGAGATACTTGAAATACTGCTGCAGAGGGGTGACTGGCAGTCCAAAAGCCCTACTGAGGGTGAGTCAGTTCTCCTGAAGGCTTTCGGGTCTCAGCCCTCCACCTCTTGGGTGTCTCTGCCCTTCAATGAGCTGATGCAGCTGGTCTCACGAAGGGCGTGGGAGTCTCTGGATACTATGGAGCCTGTCCCTAGGAGGCCTAATAACTTCATTTCTGACCCCCTTGACAAATCTTTCTTGATAAAAGGAGTGCCAGTTGATGTCATGGTGGTGGCGGCAGCCACCAAAAAGGAAATGTCTGAAACTTCCTCGTCTATCCAGCCTTCTAACAGAGACTCCAGGATCATGGATAGATATGGGAAGCGTATGTTTAGTTCAGCGACTTTTGCTCTTCGTTCGCTCAACTATTTAACGCATTTTACCACGTAACAAAGAGATCTCCTTAAAGAGCTAGGAGATGCTCTTCAGGGTACAGTAGCTGCAGGAGCTACTGACAAAGTTGCCTCCCAGCTTGCTACCCTCATTTCTATAGTAAACTCATCCATGCGCCTCATTTCATATGCAGCTGATGGAACGAGTAGGGCAGCAGCTACAGGAGTTGCTCTTTGGAGACACTCCTGGATGCGCTTGTGTTCCTTCGTGAACGTCTTCAAGTCATCCTTCATGTATGCCCCCTTTGATGGCACGGCCCTTTTTGGGCCTAAAGTGAAGGAAACCTTAACCAGGTGTGAGCAGGATGGAAAGACTCTGCCGTCGGGGTCCGTTTTTCCACCCCTAACAGACCCTATCCTAAGGGTCAAAGGGGAGGAAAAATGTGGTTCCGAAAATCCCAAGGAGCCTTTCAGGACACACGTGGTGAGCCCCACTCCAGAGACAGAGGCGGGGGCAATAATGGAAGACGCCGCCCTCACAGCAGACGGGGTCCGCAACACCAGGGTGAGAGATCACTTCTCTGAGAAGCCCTACCAGCGCTCCTGAAAGGAGGCCCGACTGTCCTGCTCTGGAGGCAGTCGGGGGTCGCTTATCTTTGTACCCAGACACCTGGCTCAAAGTAACAAAAGACAGCTGGGTACAAAGTATCATTTCCAGAGGATACTTCATCCCATTCACCACACCCTCGCCACCCATAAGAAAAATCCTGGACGTTCCACCCAGTTACAGGGAATAAGCAACAATAGAGGTCCAAACGTTGCTAACAAAAAGAGTCATCCAACCAGTCCCAGCAGACCAGACAGGATCTGGAACTTACTCAAGATTCTTTGTAGTTCCAAAAAAGACTAAAGAAAAAGAAGTTCTGGATGGTCAGGCTTCAGTCTTTACTTCCCCTCTTAGGGAAAGACAGTTGGATGTGCTCGATAGATCTCAAGGATGCGTACTACGACATAAAAATAGCCAGGCCATCCAGGGATCGTCTGCGCTTCCGGCTGGGAGCCAATCATTACCAGTTTTGAGCCCTGCCCTTTGTCCTCACTACAGCCCCCAGAGTGTTCACCAAATGCGTGGCAGTGGTCACGGCTCATCTGAGGCATCTAGGATTCCAAGTGTTTCCATACCTAGACTATTGGCTCCTTATCACCACCACTAGGCATCAACTCTTTCAGGCCAGTGAGTCCACTCTGTCACTCTGCAGTCAACTCAGAAAAATCTGCCTTGTCGCCATCGTAGCATATCGTTTTTATCGGAGCAGTACTGGACACCACCACCACCACCACACTAAGGCCTCCAATAGATAGTCTTTTTTCTTTGTCAGCATGTCAACGTTCTAATATCCAAAGACAAAGCTCCACCATCAGAAGTTCTGAAATTGTTAGGCCTGATAGCAGCAGCAATTCTAGCCATACCACTAGGTTGTATGCACATGCGGATACTACAATGGCTGTTGTTCACTCCGTGGTCTTACCAAGAGCTTCCCATGTCTCGCATGATAATGATCACAAATTCTTGCAAAAAGGATCTTCAGTAGTGGTTGACCTCAGTTCATGTCACGATAGGATGCCCATTTGTGCTACCCCTCCAGCAGCCATGGTGACCACGGACACTTCCCTGATAGGGTGGGGGGGGGGGCATTTTCAGGGAAAGACAGCCCAAGGCACATGGACCGATCAAGAGACACATCTGCATATCAGTGTCCTAGAGATGAGAGAAGTACTTTTGGCATTGCAGTACGTTCAGGACTTTCTTCCTCTGGGTACGATTGCGATTCAGACAGACAACATGTCAGTGGTCTGGTATTTGAACAAACAAGGAGGAACCAGGTCTTATCCCCTTTTGTTGCGAGGCTCTCAGAGTATGGCAGTGGGTTATTTCCTCCCAGCGCTTTCTGTTGGCAACGCACACCCCAGGGAAATCCAGCGTGATGACAGACAAGCTGAGCAGAGCAATTTTGTTGCCGCATGAGTGGTCCCTCAAGAAGGAAATAGTGGACAGGATATTCCGCAGGTGGTGCCAGCCTTGCTGCAACCTTTTTGCCAGTCACATGAACATGAAATGCAGAAGCTAAGTTGCCCTGATTTCCCTCTCCGGGAGAAGCCCCAAGAGACGCACTCTTACACGATTGGCCTCCGGGTCTCCTCTATGCATTTCCACCAATTCCGTTGATACTCAAGGTTCTGCAGAAAGCAAAAACCCTGGGAAGCACCATCATTTTAATAGCCCCTCATTGGCCTCATCAGATTTGGTTCCCCTTCTCTCGACTTCATCTTGTGGAGGACCCTTGGATTCTGGACTCAGTTCCAGACCTACTGACGCACTCGTCGAGGGAACTTCATCCCTCTCTGCAGTCCCTGAAGCTGACAGCTTTGCTGCTCCAATTTCCATCATAGCCAGGTTCCATAACCTTTCCAGTGAGAATGAAGCAAATTCTCTTATCCTCTCAAATCTTCTAAGAGGAAGCTATATCTTAGCAAATGGAAAAAAATTTATATATGGGCCTCTGAAAACAATATTGATCCTTACCAAGCCCCCATGGCATCCATTTTAGAGTTCTTGACTATGATTTTCAACAAAGGAGCTGCAGTAGCAACAGTTCATGTTCAACTAGCTGTCATTTCTAATTTTCATCTTGGTTTCGAAGGATTGAATATTCTGTCACACAAGTTATCCAAAGCCTTTTTCAAAGGGACCTTTCATATTAGACCACCTGTGAAATCTCCCTGTTCTCCATTGAATCTAAATTTTATGCTTTCCCGTATAATTCTTCCGCCATTTGAACCAGCTTCCTCATGTGACCTCAAATTTTTGTCATAGAAAACCATCTTTTTAGTAGCTATTACTTCTGCCCGCAGAGTGTCAGAGCTTCAGGTTTTATCCATCAAGCCTCCTTATTTGATATTCCATGCTGACAGAGTCTCACTTAGAACAACCCCCCTCCTTCTTGCCCAAAGTTTGCACTGAAACTAATCTCAACCAAATTATTGATTTGCCAGTTTTTTTCCCCAACCATTCAAACAATTTAGATTACATGCTGCAGAAACTTGATGTTCACAAACAGCTCAGATTTTATTTGGATAGAACAAACGATTTCAGGAAATCAGACCAGCTCTTTGTTTCATTTTCAGACTCAAGGAAGGGTAGACCAGTGGCTAAAACAACTCTTTCTAAATGGTTATCTGATTGCATCACCTTTGTTTATTCAGCTGCTAACATGCCTTTATAGCATAAAATTAAGGCTCACTCAACCAGAGCTGTTTCTATATCCTCTGCTTTTTCTGCCAGACTTCCTATTGATAACATTTGCGCAGCAGCCACTTGGTCAAAACCTTTATCACTCATTACAAAGTTGACAAGGCCTCCAGGGACAGGGCCTCCTTTAGATCAACGGTCCTGAGAAATATACTCCCGTGAGCCATCTGAGGTTGATGGTGCTTGGGACGCTACCCAGTAAGGAATGAACTGCCTGATAGAACAACTTCACATAAAGAAGTTATGTACTTACCATAATGTTCCATGTGAGTTGTTCATCTCGCCTTCATTCTTGCGTCCCTCCCTCCTACCCCCTCTTGATCTTTTAGATGACTGAGATGCTGGATCCATCCTGGTTGCTCAATCCTTCTGTACCTTTTCTTGGGAGTGAAAGAATGACATATGGTATTATACGCAGCAAACAACATCTGAGGTAACTCTAGGTGCATTATGGGATAGGGACTTGGCCTCGAGCTATTTGAAGATCTCGAGCTTTGCAATTGGCCAACTCAGAGCCGAGGGATCAGCTCCGAACCCATCCGTAAAGAATGAAGGCGAGATGAACAACTCACATGGAACGTTAATGCTAAGTACATAACTTCTTTTTTCTGACCTAGAAAACTATCTTCTTGGTTGCTATTGCTTTTTTTTTCTGATCTGGAAAACTATTTTTTGGTTGCTATTACTTCTGCCAAACGGGTGTGTGAATTAAAGGCCCTGTCATCTAAACCCTCTTATTTGATTTTCCTTGAGGCTACAGTATCTTTATGGACCAGTCTGACCTTTCTACCAAAGGTAGTGTTAGAATCCAACATTAATCAGATTATCAGCCTTCCAGTCTTCTTTCCAAATTTTTCAAATAAAGGAGAATATATATTACACCTATTGGATGTTCACAGACAGTTACATTTCTATCTTCACAGAACCAAAAATTTGCAGAAAATCAGAACAATTATTTCTTTCCTTTTTGGAATCAGGATTAAGCAAACCAATTTCTAAAACTTTAGCCAAATGGTTGACTGTTTTATTTTTGTATATAAAAAAGTGGGTTTGCCTTTATGAAAACCACCAAAAGACCATTCTACCAGATCTATGGCAACTTATTCAGCCTTTTTTTGTAGAACTTCCTTGGATAATATTTGTGCAGCTGCAACTTGGGCTAATCCTCATACCTTTATTGCACATTGCAAATTGGATCTGGTCTCTAGGGAAGAGCAGCCTTTGGCTCAGCTGTGTTCAGGAATATCCTACTTCCTCCTGGCATTTATTTAGCTGGGGACTCTGTCCCAACAGTTGAGGAACGAGTAAAAATGACATCAGATAACAAAACTTATGTACTCGTCATAACATTCCATCTGTGTTGTTCATTTTCATTCTTCCTCATTTTCCCTGCAACCATCCCCCCTCCTTGCTTTACTGTTGGAAAGATCAAAGGATACTGCAGAAACTAGTGTTCCTTTGAGTCTCAACTTCTGTTATATCATAATTCCTTAGTACGTTGCAGGTCTATGGGCAGCAAACTAGATCTGAGGTATGTTAGTTGACTAAGGTATTACAAGTAAAAGGAGAAGCTTGAGAGTTTGTGATCCACGACCTGGAAGAAGTGGCCGAGTCGGATCTAAGGATCGGATCCGAACCCAACAGTTGAGGTAGAATGGAAATGGACAACACAGATGGAATGTTATGGTGAGTACATAACTTTTTTTTTCTTTTCAAGTTACTATTAAGAGTGATTTCACAGATAAGGGCCTCAGAACTGATATGCCAAGCTAGGAGAGAGTTTACTGAAGCCTCTGAACTGATCTTTTGCTAATGAAAAAGTTCTCTAGCATGTTTACATAGTGTACAGGGTCTGACATGGGTGTTGTGATGTGGGTCTTGTACATGGTCCTAAATAACCACAATTAATAGAACCAAAGTGAAATGAACAGAGTTAATGCACACATGGGTGTCTGAACCTGCAGCAAGACTCCCACAAGCAGGGCTGGATCATAAAGTCTGCTACTGCAGCAACATTCCTGGAGTACTGTATTATGCTTTTGGATAGATATGTGTTAGATATACCCTACTGAAGACTGACAGGTGTTGCCTTTTATCAGCTTGTTAGTGTTAGGTTTGGCCTCCTTTTGACAATTGCTTCCTTTTACTTTCTTCCTTGCTTTAGTAATACATTATACATGATGTTATGTAGTCCGATCTCGCCGTAATTCTTGCTGGATGGGTTCGGAGTCCATTCTTAGCTCCGACTCGGCCGATACTAAAGCTCAAGAGCTTTTACTAGCTCGAGGCTAACCCCTATCCCATGGTGCCTCATGGCAATCCCCCAGATCATGTTTGCCGCAAAAGCTTCGAGGTTGTCTCCTTACTGGCTCGTTGGCTAAGTAGAAGATTTTTTGATAAATCTTAATATTTCTCATCCTTTTTCTTCACTTTCTATTGTTGGTTATTACCTGTGTGATTATGGTTGAGTGCTTGAATCCCCTATTCCGCCTTTTTAGGATTGTACGGCCCTTTTTAGTTAGAGGGCCGTAGTTGCCAGTTTAAATTAGAGGGCCTTTTCTCCCCGAGTGCCAGTCCTTCATTTAAAAAAAAAGCTTTTTCTTCTCTTCATAACTTTGTTATAGTTGTAGTTAGTGGTGTTGCTGTTATGGAAAATTGTTATTCGCCTTGTTTTCTTGTCAGCATGTCCAAAGAGAAAGACAGAGAACATAAGGAACACCGCTCTTCGAGGTTCAAGAAATGTGATAAGTGTTCGCAAAACATGTCATTGACTGACAGTCACACTAGCTGTGTGTACTGCCTGGGAGAGGCTCACTTACAAGAACCCTGTGCCTTTTGCCATGCCTTCAGTACTAGGGTTCTTAATGAGAGGAAACGTAAGTTAATAGACAGGGGTCTTATGACTAGTTCCTTCCAGGAACAGCTGGAACGTGGGTCAGACAGCTCCCAAAACTGTGAAGAGAAAATCTTCGGTTCCAGCGTCTGAGCCGTCTAAAAAGTCTGAAGCTACGGAGCCAAGGAGTTCTGGCTCTGATTCTGCTTCTTCTGTCTCGGTGCCGTTAGTTTCTTCGGTGCCGAGGCAACCTTCAGTATTGAGACATTCACCAGCTATCGACCCTGTTTCACCAACGTTGCGGTCTCCTATTTTAGAGAGGAGGAGATCTCCTTCTGTCTCCAGCCATTCCTCCAGGACACTTTCAGATGAGGACATCGAGTGGGTGATGAAGAGGCTGCTCTGTGACCTGGCTCTGGCTAAAAAGTTAGCTCTTCTGGACCCAAAGGCTTCGGAGCCGTCCCATTTACAGACTACTGCTCCTCCTCCGACTGCTTCGATCTCGGAGCCAAACAATTCAGGTTCTTCCGTGTTGGATCCTTCGTTTCCGAGAATTCTTCCTGCTTCCTTGGAACTAATAACTCTGTCCTCAGCGACTCAGTCTGTAGCCGAGGGTTCTGGAAGCCGACGCTCTCGAGTCGACTCCGAGAGGCATAGTCACCCCGGTTTTTCTTCAGAACCAACCCTCCCTCTCCGTGCTTTGGCTTGACTGAGCTTAGTTCCCACGTCTGTTTCGGAACCTGTCCCTCCTGTTCGGAGATTACCTTTAGTCTCCTTGGAACGGAGGTCATCTTTGGAGCAGGGTGGAAAGGCCTTTGAAGCAATAGAGAAAGCTCTGTCCAGTGCCAAAGCCCTGCCTTTGGACCCGATGTCCCACCAGCAGACGGCAGCAACCTCTTCTCCCCCGCCACCCCCTCAGCGTAGGGAACCAGAGACTCAAGCAGCCCCCATTGGAGGTGTCCCCTCTTCCGAGACCTCCCCAGATTATCCCGCTGGAGAGCTTCCTTGGAAGAGACTTTGTAAGAGGAAGCACATTGACTCACCTGAGTCTGTCACATCAGACACTGATTTAGATGAGTCATAAGGGTCTCCTAGATCCCCCTCTGAGGATGTCTCCTTTTCTGACATCCTTGAAATCCTTAGAAGGGGCGATTGGAAGACCTCTAACCCTACTGAGGATGAATCTGTGTACCTTGAGACCTTTGGTTCCTGACCTTCCACCTCCTGGGTGACACCGCCTTATGACCAGCTCTTGGGGTCATATCCCAGAAAGCCTGGACCTCCCTGGACACAGTGGATCCTGTCCCTATGAGGCCAAACAAATTTAGGACTGCTCCAGAAGATAAGTCCTTTCTTTCTAAGGGAGTTCCTGTTGATGCTATGGTGGTAGCAGCGGCCACAAAAAAGGAGTTGTCCGACACATCTTCTAATATCCATCCTCCTAATAAGGAGTCCAGGACAATGGATAGGTATGGAAAGCGTACCTTCTCTTCAGCGGCATTTACCTTAAGATCGCTGAATTACCTGTCCCATTTCACTAAACTTCAAAGGGATCTCGTGAAGGAGTTTGGAGACACCCTTCAGGGTTCAGTAGCTTCGGTATCCATGGACAAGGTATCTGTGCAGCTCTTCACCCTTACATCTATAGCTAACTCCTACATGAGGCTGATTTCCTATGCAGCGGATGGAGCGAGCAGGGCAGCCGCAGCAGGAATTTCTCTTAGGAGACCTTCCTGGATGCGTCTATGTAACTTCATGGAATCCTTTAAGTCTTCCTTTACCAACGTCCCCTTTGATGGTTCAACTCTTTTTGGACAGCAGGTAAAAGAGACTTTGACCATGTGCGAGCAGGAAGGGGAAACCTTATCTGCTGTCGGAGTCCGTTTCTCCCTTCCTTCTAGACCCTATCCCAAGGGTCAAACAGGAGGTGAAAATGTGGTTCCGTAAATCCCAAAAAGGTTTCCCTCAGGTACAAAGTCAACCCTCCCCTAGAGGCAGAGGAGGAGGATATAATGGAAGATGCTGCCCTCGCGGCAGAGGAGGTCCGCAACATCAGGGAGATAGTGATACTTTCTCTGATCGTCCCTTCCATCACCCCTGAGGGGTTGCCCGACTGTCCGTCTCTAGAGGCAGTCGGGGGGGGTCGTCTTTCACTGTACCCAAGCGCCTGGCTACAGATTTCCCAAGATCGTTGGGTACAAACCATAATATCCAGAGGTTACTTTATTTCCGATCCCCCGGTAAACCAGTCTCTATCAGACGTGCCACCCATTCAGTTAGACCATGCAACATCAGAGGTCATCTCGTTGCTGCAAAAAAGTCATCCAAGAAGTCCCCACAGTGCAAATAGGATCTGGAACTTACTCACGATTCTTTTTAGTTCAAAAAAAGACAGGGGACTGGAGATCAATTCTAGATCTCAGCAAACTCAACAGGTCTGTAAAGAAATCGAAGTTCCGAATGATCACTCTGCAGTCGATATTACCCTTTATCGGGAAAGACAAATAGATGTGCTCAGTAGATCTTCAGGATGCGTACTACCACATCAAAATGGACAGGCGCTCCAGAAGACACATACGCTTTCAGCTGGGAGCCAGTCATTTTCAATTTCGAACACTGCCGTTTGACCTCACAACAGCCCCCTGAGTGTTCACCAAATGCATGGCAGTGGTAATGGCTCACCTGAGACTTCAAGGATTCCAGGTGTTTCTGTACCTAGATGACTGGCTCCTCACTGCTACCACCAAGCACCAACTAAACAGAACCAGGGACGAGACTCTATCTTTGTGTGCCAGATTAGGCATTACAATAAACCTAAAAAAATCAGCCTTATCTCCATCGCAGCACATTGTATTCTTAGGCTCAGAAATAGACTCAACCACCATGACAGCAAAGCTGACACCAGAAAGGATAGATTCGTTACATGACCAAGTCAGATTCTTGCTGAAGAGAGACAGAGTACAGGCCAGGATAGTCCTTCAGATCCTAGGGAATATGGCTTCCACCATTCTCTTAGTTCCCCTAGCTGGTCTGCACATGAGAGTACTTCAGTGGCTACTATTTGCCCAGTGGTCAATGCAGGATATCCCCCGTCTCACCAGTACTCATCACAAACTCCTGCAAGAAGGATCTAACATGGTGGCTACATACAGATCAACTTAATCTAGGTTGCCCACTTGATCCCCTTCAAGAAAATGCAGTCTTGACCACGGACGCCTCCCAGATACGTGGAGGGGGTGGGCATTATCTGGGAATGATGGTCCAAGGTACTTGACAGGATCATGAGAACCACTTGCACATAAATGTTCTGGAGATGAGAGCGGTGCTATATGCATTGCAAGCACTTCACAGTTCTCTTCCCACTGGGACAATTGTGATTCAGTCAGACAACATGTCTGTAGTGTGGTACATAAACAAGCAAGGAGGAACCAAATCCTACCCACTATGTTGAGAGGCACTAAGAGTATGGAAATGGGCGATGGACACTCAGCGCTTTCTGATAGCAACGCACATCCTGGGGAAGTCCAGTGTGGTAGCAGACAAACTCAGTCGAGCAATCCTGATGCCTCATGAGTGGTCCCTGAATTCAGAAGTTGAGGAAGAGATTTTTCACAAATGGGGCCAGCCTTGCTGTGACCTATTTGCCACGTACATGAACACCAAATGCAGCAGCTACTTTGCCCTAATTCCCCATCCAGGGATGTCACCCAGGGATGCTGTGGTCCACAGTTGGCTTCCGGGACTCCTTTATGCTTTTCCACCCTTTCCTCTCATTCCAAAAGTAATTCAGAAAGCAAAACTGTTGGAGTACCCTGATCCTCATTGCTCCTTACTGGCCTTGCCAAGTCTGGTTCCCCTTCCTGTGGTCCTATCTCTCGGAGGAACCATGGATTCTGGAACCATCTCCAGATCTCCTGATTCATCAATCTGGGCAGTTCCATCCTACTCTCCAAACCCTGAAATTGACAGCATGGCTGCTCCAGTTCCACGAATAGCCAGGTGTGTTTCCCTTTCCCCTACAGTCAAACACATTCTGATTTCTTCACACAAACCTTCCACCAGGAAATTATATTCCAGTAAATGGAAAAGGTTCTCGATCTGGGCAGCATACCAAGGCATAGATCCCTACTTAGCTCTTATAGAGTATCCTGTCTTTCCTGGCATCTATTTTTCATGAAGGATCTGCAGCTGCTACTATCAGAGTTCAGTTAAGTGCCATCTGTAATTATCATTTTGGCTACATGGGAAATCCAGTCATGTCCCACTCTTTATCCAAAACTTTTTTGAAAGGAGTTCTCCTTCTCAGACCTCCAATCAGGCAACCACCAGAGCCCTGGGACCCAAACCTAGTTCTTACATCTTTAATTTCACCACCCTTTGAACCCTCTTCTTCATTGGATCTGAAATTCTTGTCTTGGAAGGCATTCTTAATGGCTGTAACGTCTGCTGGGAGAGTTTCTGAATTGCAAGCCCTCACCATTCGACCTCCTTACATTGTTTTCCATGAGGATATTGTTTCACTTGGAACTAATCCTTCCTTTCTTCCTAAGGTATGTTCAGAGCATAATCTCAACACAACTATCAAACTACCAGTTTTCTTCCCAAATCATACTAATAAATCAGAATACAGACTACACCAATTGGATGTCCACAGAATTCTCAGGTTTTACCTGCACAGGACTAAAGAATTTCAAAACTCAGACCAATTATTTGATGTGAAGTTGTTCTATCTCGCCCTTTTGTTCTTACACGTGGGTTCGGAGCTGATCCCTCGGCTCTGAGTCTGCCGCTTTTCAAGCTCAAACTCTCAGAGAAGCTCGAGACCTAGTGTATATCCCATGATGCTTTACTGTAAATCCCCAGATCTAGTTTGCCGCTGCAACGGATCTACAACTCGTTGGAGGAAGCTCGGACCAGTGACTAAATTTTCTATATTTAGAGAGAAATTTTTTGGATACTTTTATCTTTATATGCTTAAAATAGATGTGAATTAGTATTAGGTTTTAGTTAGTTCGTTTAGATTTAGTGAAATTTTGAAGTGTTTTTTCCTTAAGGGTTTCTAGGCCTTTCTTACCTGCTTGGGCATGACAGGGCTCTGTCAACTCGTGTGTGTGTGTGTGTGTGTGTGTGTGTGTGTGTGTGTGTGTGTGTGTGTGTGTGTGTGTGCGCTTCTTTCTGGTGTCACTTTAAATAACTTTGATAAATATATCCTGTAGAGTGCTTAGTTCATAGTTATTAGCTATAATAGTTAATATTTAGGATACTTAGATAACTTGGTGTGTAGTTATTTCTTTGGCTTAATATTGAGATTCAGGGATCTGAATTTATATTGTACAATATGTCAGAAAAGCAAAAGTCTGGTTTTAAAAGGTGTGAGTGTGGTCAAAAAATGTCTGTTACAGGCAACCACTCCACCTGTGTGTACTGTTTGGGTTCTGTTCATTTGCAGGAGGTGTGCTCTATCTGCCACTCCTTTAGCACCAGGGTTCTTTTGGAAAGGTGCAGGAAGCTGGTAGATAGGGAACTCCTGAAGCCAAAATTTCAGGCTACGTTGGACAAGGCCGACCTTTCTTCCAAGGCTTCGAAGGGGTCGAAGTCGTCCAAGGGGTCCTCGGAGCCCAAGTCATCGGCTCCGAGCTCCTCTGGTATGGTTCGTTCATCGGCTCCACAGCCCTTGGAGAAGTGTATTGATCCTTTACCTTGGAGCCAGTTGTGGATCCGATATTGGAGACTCCTCAGTCTCCAATTCTTCAATCGGTACCGTCTTCGGCTCCTTCGACCCATTCTTCGAGACTATCTGATGTGGACCCGGACAGAGTGGTTAAGAGGCTGTTAGAGAACCCGGCCCTGGCCAAAATGCTTTCTGCTTCGAGCCACTCGGCTTTGAAGCCGGAAATTCCAGCCCTAATTTCTTCTCCTCCTCCTCCGAAGCCAATCGAACTCTTGGAGCCGGGGTAGACAGAGCTGATGTTGGTAGAGCCCTTGGAGCCGAGGTTTGATCCACCTCCCTCGGCTCCATCGACCTTGATCTCCTCGGTTCCGACCGGGGAGTCTCGGGGCCAGCAGTCCCTCGCTGGCTCTGGGGCGGAGAGTTGGACCGATACTTCGGTTCCGACCCTTCCCCTTGGGGCTTCGGCACAGGTGGCTTCAGCTCCGTCCTCTGGATTAGAGCAGGGGGTCTCTGCTCGGGGAGAGCTGCCGGCCTCTTCGGAGCCGACAGACTTCTCAGACCGGGATTCTGGTGCCTTCGATGCCATGAGGAAGGCCATGTCTGCTAAGACCACTACCTCCTCGGATCTTTCTTCCCCTCCCCCTAAAGGGCCTCGTTCCACCTCTTCCCCACAAGTCCCTACCAAGCGTCGAGACCCAGGGCCTCAGGTATCCCCATTGGGTGGCCCTTCCTCTACAGGGACTTCACTGGACACTCCCACCGATGAAGTACGTAGGAAGAGACTGTGCAAGAGGAGGCACTTGGATTCCCCACAGGAATCCCTGACATCGGATACCAACTTCGAGGAATCAGAAGGGACCCCACGATCCCCCTCAGAGGATGTCTCATTTGCAGACATATTGGAGATCTTAAGACAGAGGAGTGATTGGCAGTCCCTAGCCCCTACTGAGGACAAGTCGATACTCCTGAAGGCCTTTGGGTCTCAACCATCCACCTCCTGGGTTACCCCGCCCTTCGATGAACTGATGGATCTGGTTGCTCGAAGGGCGTGGGAGTCCCCTGATTCAGTGGAACCGGTCCCTCAGAGGCCTAACAAGTTTATTACTTCCCCTACTGACAAGGCCTTTCTTACCAAGGGAGTCCCGGTTGATGCCATGGTGGTGGCAGCAGCCACCAAGAAAGAGATGTCTGAAACCTCCTCTTCTGTCCATCCTCCTAATAGGGATTCTAGGACTTATGGACAGGTATGGGAAACGCATATTTAGTTCTGCGGCATTTTCCATGAGATCGCTCAACTACCTGACCCATTTTACCCGCCTTCAACGAGATCTCCTTAAAGAGCTGGGAGATGCTCTACAGGGTAACACAGCTGATGCAGTTTCTGAGAAGGTGACTGCACAACTCAACACCCTCAATTCTATAGTAAACTCATCCATGCGACTCATTTCTTATGCTGCCGATGGATCGAGTAGGGTGGCAGGCTCAGCGATAGCTCTTCGGAGACGGTCCTGGATGCGCCTTTGCTCCTTTGCGAAAGCCTTCAAATCTTCCTTTGTCAATACCCCATTCGATGGTTCCGCCTTGTTCAGGCCTAAAGTTAAGGAGACGCTTACTAGGTGTGAGCAAGAAGGAAAGACTCTGTCTGCTGTAGGAGTCCGTTTTCCACTCCAACTGGACCGTACCCCAAAGGGCAATGAAGTGGGAAAATGTGGTTCCGAAAACCCCAAGGAGCTTTCCAAAACACACCTATGGATCCCCCCTCTAGGGGCAGAGGAGGGGGTAAAAATGGAAGACAATGTCCAAACGGCAGAGGCGGTCCGCAAAACCAGGGCGACAGGGAGCAGTTATTTGGTACGCTCTATCAGCGTTCCTGAAAGGAAGCCCAGCTGTCCTTCTCTGGAGGCAGTCGGGGGGGTCGCTTGGCTTTATACCCAAATGCCTGGCTAAACATTACAATGGATTCTTGGGTAAAAAGCATCATTGCCAGAGGTTACTACATTCCCTTTACAAAACTTCCCCCCATGTGTACAAGTATTCCAGATGTTCCACCCAGTCTGAGAAAGCTAGCAGCCATAGAAATTCAAAACCTGCTAGACAAAAGAGTCATCCAGCCAGTCCCGGTGGACCAGATAGGATCCGGAACTTACTCAAGGTTCTTTTTAGTTCCAAAGAAAACAGGGGACTGGAGGCCCATATTAGACCTCTGCAAACTCGACACCTTCGTCAAGAAGGAAACGTTCTGGATGGTCACGCTTCAATCGATACTTCTGTTCTTAGAAACGGGCGATTGGTTGTGCTCTGTAGATCTCAAGGATGCTTACTACCACATCAAAATGGCCAGATCATCCAGAGATCACCTGCGTTTCCGGCTGGGGGCCAGTCATTACCAATTCAGAGCCCTGCCCTTTGGTCTCACCACAGCCCCCAGAGTTGTTCACCAAATGTATGGCAGTGGTCACGGCTCACCTGAGACGTTTAGGATTCCGGGTGTTTCCATATCTGGATGACTGGCTCCTCACTGCCACCTCCAGGCATCAACTAATCCAAGCAAGAGACTACACTATCAACCTTTGTTCCCATTTGGGCATAACCTTAAACTTCGAAAAGTCTGCGTTATCGCCCTCGCAGCGTATTACCTTTATAGGAGCAGAGCTAGACACCGTCAATTCAAGGATCAGTTTACCTCAAGTGAGAATCGTATCTCTAAAAAGTCAATTGTCCAGTCTGTTGACCCAGAACAAAGCTTCTGCGTCCCAGATACTGAAGCTATTAGGCACAATGGCAGCCACACTGATAGCAGTCTCGTTAGGGCGCATGCACATGCGGATACTCCAGTGGCTACACTACGCACAGTGGTCTTACCAACGACTGCCCATGTCACAGGAGATTCTGTTAACAAATCTTTGCAAGAAGGATCTCCGTTGGTGGTTGAACAGCGACCAATTAGTAGTCGGACGTCCCTGTGTTCTTCCCCAACCCACAGCCACAGTGACCACGGATGCTTCCCTGATAGGGTGGGGGGGGGCTATTTCAGGGAAAGACTGTCCAAGGTACTTGGTCAACCATGGAATCACATTTGCATATAAATGTCCTGGAGCTGAGAGCGGTGTTCCTGGCGTTGCAACACTTTCACGACTGTCTTCCTCCAGGGACAATTGCAATTCAGACAGACAACATGTCGGTAGTCTGGTACATCAACAAGCAAGGGGGAACCAGATCGTATCCCTTATGCCGAGAGGCCCTAAGAATTTGGCAATGGGCTGTATCCACCAGATGCTTTCTAATAGCAACACACATCCCGGGGTCATCCAATGTGATAGCGGACAAGCTGAGCAGGGCCATCCTGTTGCCTCACGAGTGGTCCCTCAAACAATAGGTGGCGGACAAGATTTTCCGCAGATGGGGCCAGCCTTGCTGCGATCTGTTTGCATCACCGATGAATGCCAAATGCAGCAGCTACTTTGCCCTTTATTCCCCACCGGGGAGCAACCCGAGGGACGTGCTCGTACACGATTGGCCCCCGGGCCTCCTGTATGCCTTTCCGCCAATTCCCAAATTTATACAGAAAGCCAAAGGTCTGGGAAGGACTGTGATTTTGATAGCCCCGTCTTGGCCTTGTCAGATTTGGTTCCCCTTCCTACAGAAGTATCGAGTGGAAGAACCATGGATTCTGGATCCAGTGCCAGATCTTCTGACTCATTCGTTGGGAGTTCTTCATCCCTCCCTCATCTCCCTAAAACTGACAGCTTGGCTGCTCCAATTCCCATATTAGCCGGGTCTCAAGATTTGTCTCCTGCGGTCCAACATATTATAGATGTTCTTCATCTCACATTGCTGCAGTCCTAACACTTGGGTAGTCCGCTGTCCCAGTCGGCCCGAATACCAAAGTATAAGGCTGACGTCGGTCAAGGCGCATTTGACTGACATCAGGACGTCAGGGTACAAATGCGCATGACCGACGTCATATCCTCAGTCTTTTTTGCCGCATGGTCCGATGCAGAAGCAGTATTGCGAGTGCAGGTTGGCGTTCTGAAATTTTCTGAAGTCGGAGTTTCAGACCGAATCAAAGTTGGCTAAGTACCCCGTTGGGGAATATTTTGGTTTTTTCTTGCCTCAGTATTTAACCGGATGTCAGAAAAAGTGAATAACTGTATTTCTTGTGGGAAACAGATACCTCATAGAGATTACCATACATTGTGTATACCTTGCTTAGGGCCTGAGCACGACGTTGTTGGCTGTCGCTCTTGTGCTAGATTTAACAAATGCACTATTAAGAGAAGATTAGATTGTGCCAGGTTAGTTTTGGGAAGCGTTGTAATTACAACATGCCGCCGGATGCTCCGCCGCGCAAATCTAAAAGCGCAAAGACAAAGCAGCGAAGCCTAGGGTGGAAGAACCGTCTGTCCCGGACGTCGGTTCTTTAGAGGGCTCGGTGGAGCCGGTGGTTCTACCAGAAGTTCCTCTGGATTCTCAGGGAGAGACTTTACTGTTACAAGATGTGTCCTCTCAGGAGGTAGGCCAGGCTGAAGGGGCTTCTCAGGTAGCTGTTCTCCCTCCCTTTCTAAGGTGGTTAGGCCCTCCCTTCTGTTTCCAAGGCTCCTTCTAGAGGCCGGCCAGGGTTAACTTCAGTGGGGTCCCCCTAGTTCTTCAGGGTCTCTGCCTAAGAAACATATGCTTAAAATGGCAGAAGATTTGATTACTATGATTAGAGGTTCTTTACCCCCTGATAAGAGGCCTAGGGTGGAACCTGAGCTTGAGAGTTTTGAGCAGTGTTCGAGGCTTCTGAGTCTTCGGCTGAAGACTTGCAGGAGTATCCTCCTTATTCTGATTCTGATGTAGATGACTCTACACCTTCGGCTTCTCCTCCTGAGGATTTTTCTTTTCAGAGACTCTTCATTCCATGAGGGAGCATTTTAAATGGGAAGGTCAAGATTTCTCTGATTCTATGAAAAGGCTTAGGGAATTTTGTTTCTACCCCAGCATAGGCCTTTAGCTATACCTCCTGTTCTGGATGTGGTAGAGGATGTTTTGCAGAGGCTTCCCTGAACCCTGATTCTTTGCCTCCTGCCCCAGTTAAACCGGACAGGTATTATAGGGTGCCTGAAGCTCATAAGTATCTTTTAAGAGTCCTAGGGCAGACCCAGAAACTGTTTCTCAGGGCCCTAAAGGTGTTAAGGCTTCTGTTGTTAAAAATCCTGTTCCTTCTGATAAAGAGGCAAGGGCTTTGGATAGAAGGGCAAAAAGGTGTATACTTCTTCCACTTTAGCCATGAGGGCTTTGAATTGCCAGTTTCACATGTTGAAATACCAAAATTATCTCCTTTCACAATTGAAGTCTAAGGTGGATGCTCTGGCGGAAGGTATTGAGTGTAAAGAGTTGCAGGATTTGGTTCATGTTTCTGAACAGGTGGGTAAGCATTCCTTGCAATGTGGTTTTGATGCTGTACAGGCCTCTTCGAGGGTGGCAGCCACTGGTTCTGTTCTTCGCAGGCACGCCTGGCTGAGGGATCAGAATTTAGCTGAACATGTAAAGACAAGGATTTTAGATGCTCCTTTACAATCTGATGTGTTATTTGGTGCGCCTGTGGAAGCAGTTTTATAGAAAATGGAGGACAAGGCTAAGTCTATGCAGACTGTTAAAGATTTTTTGCAGGTTCAGCCTCCAAAGTTTAGTAGAAATTGGCCTACTAAGGGGTGGACTTATCCTTCTTATGATTCTCAGTCTAGGGGTAGATCTCGACGTGGTAGGGGCAGAGCTCAAGGTTCTTTTAGGCCTAGAATAGGCAGTTCGCCTGCCCAGTCTTCTGGTGAGGGCAGGGGTCAGTCCTTTCGTAAGCAGACCCAATGACTTGCCTTTTCAGCTGCCAGAGCCTTCTCGTCTGGCAGCACCTTTGGGAGGAAGGCTGGCACTTTTCAAAGAAAATTGGAGTGTTATTACCCAAGACAGATGGGTATTGGATATCGTTCACCACGGTTACAGGTTTTATTTCCATACCTTGCCTCCTTTCAAAGGCATGCCAGACATTCCTCCTATACAAAGAAAAGAGGCTCACAAGCAAATTTCTCTGTTGCTCCAGATAGGGGCCATTCAGCCGGTTCCTGTGCCAGAAAGGGGCCTAGGATTTTATTCTCGCCTGTTCCTAGTACCAAAAAAGGGGAACACGTGGAGACCAATTTTGGATTTGTCTATCCTCAACACTTATTTGGACATTCCCAAGTTCAAAATGTTGACGTTACAACAGCTTTTACCTCTGCTGGGCAAAGATCACTGGATGGTAACTTTAGATCTCAAGGAGGCTTACCTTCATGTGCCTGTCAGACTCAGTTGCAGGAAGTATCTGCGTTTCCGAGCTGGAAATTCACATTATCAGTTCTCTGCATTGCCCTTTGGCTTATCTACTGCGCCCAGAGTATTCACAAAAGTTCTGGCTCCAGTTGTAGCTTTTTTCAGGCTAAAAGGAATACAAATCTATCCTTACTTGGACGACTGTCTGATTCTGGCTCAAGACAAGGACGAGCTTCTTCAGCATCTGGAATATGTGATAGCAGTGCTAAGATGCCTGGGGTATTCTGTGAACGAAATAAAGTCCAGTCTAGTACCCTCTCAAGACATGTGCTTTCTGGGTGTGAGACTGAATACAGCAGCCCAGATGGCCTTTTTAACCCCGGACAAACAAAAGAGTCTATCCCTTTACTTCCATCAACTATCTCATCAGTCCGTGCTGACTGCAAGGACAGTCCTTCAAGCATTAGGGTTCATGGCATCTTGTATTCTGGTGCTTCCCAATGCCAAACTGCATATGAGGAAGCTGCAATGGTATCTAAAAATGTATGGACACAGCACTGCCAGGATTTGGACACTGTCATTCCAATAATACCTTGCATTCAAAAGGAATTTTTGTGGTGGGCTCAGGAATGTCACCTAAACAAGGGACTCTCTGTGACCCGGCCAGAGGCGAGTCAGATTCTAACGACAGATGCCTCAGACATAGCTTGGGGAGCTCATCTGAATGGAAAGTGGATACAGGACAAGTGGCCTGCCAGACTACAGCATCTACATATCAACATGAAGGAGATGTTAGCAGTCCAGTTTGCATTAATGGCTTTCAAGGAGTTACTTCTTCCTGGGCAGGTGTTGATTCTAACAGACAACACAACTGTCATGTGGTACATCAACACGCAAGGGGGAACACATTCTTATCCTCTATGCAGGCAAGCAATGATTTTGTGGGAGACTGCGCTCAGCTTGCAGCTAAATCTACAGGCAAGGTTTCTGCCAGGAGCACAGAACTCCTTAGCAGATGTGTTAAGCAGGCAAATCATGGATCCCCACGAGTGGAAACTGGATCTTCATGTATTTCGACAATTGACAGTGTCCTGGGGAACTCCAGACATAGATCTGTTCGCTTCTCCACTAAACCACCAGCTGCCAAAGTTTTGCACGAAAAGGTTTCATCGCACAGCTTGGAAAGTGGATGCTCTTTCGTTCAGTTGGGAAAATCTTCATGTGTATGCCTTTCCACCTCTGCCTCTCCTCCCAAAGGTACTCCTAAAGGTCAGACAAAAAAGCCAAGGATGATTTTGATAGCTCCAGATTGGCCTCGGCAACACTGGTACCCATTACTGAGGAATCTGGTAAGGAAGCCTCCATGGCCTTTACCTTTAATTCCACACCTTTTGTCTCAGAGGGACGGTCATCTTCTCAATGTCAAGCTTCACTCTCTTCATCTAACAGCCTGGCATATTCTGTTTTGAACCACAGCAGGTCTCAACTTCCTCAACAAGTTTTGAATGTGATTATGGAAGCCAGAAGACCTAGTACGCGTAAAGTGTATGCAGAAAAATGGAAGAGATTTTTATTTTGGAGTGCAGCAAAGGATTTGGATGTTTCTGAGCCTAATTTGAGTGTGGCTCTTCAATATCTTACTGAGTTATTGGACAAAGGTTTGTCTTTCTCTTCCATTAAGATTCATGCTGCAGCAATTTCAGCTCACTATGATTGTGACCCACCATTGTTTTCTCATCCTTTGTTCAAGCAATTTCTTAGAGGGGCAAAGAATATAAGACCCCACGTAGAGCTCCTACTCCTGCTTGGGACCTCAATTTTGTGTTGGAGAAACTTACTCTACAACCTTTGAGCCTGAGGCTACTGCTGAATTGAAATACTTGTCATGGCACCCTGCTTTTTTCTTGGCCATTACTTCTGCAAGAAGGGTTTCTGAATTCCAGGCCCTTTTGGCGGTTGAGCCTTTTGATTTTTCATAAGGATAGGGTATCATTACGTACTAATCCTTCATTTATGCCTAAGGTGGTTTCTAGTGTGGCTTTAAACCAAACTATTCATTTGCCTACTTTTATGCAGATCCCCAAAATAAGGGGAAAAGATTTTGCACACTTTAGATGTACACAGGCAGTTGCGTTATTATTTAAGCAGGACTAGGGATTTTAGGCAGTCTCAGCAGTTGTTTGTTTCTTTTGCTTTGAGTTCCCAGGGCAAGCCTGTGTCAAAACAAACTATATCTAAGTGGATTGGGTTTTGCATTGCATTCTGTTATTCCCATCATGGCAAGGAGATTCCAGCTGGGATTAGGCCTCATTCCACGAGGGCTACTGCCACTTCAACAGCATTTCTAAGGGGGGTGGCAACTAAGGATATTTTGGAGGCAGCTACTTGGAGTTCAGTGCATACTTTCTCCAAGCATTACCACCTTCCTCTCTATTCTAAATCCAGGGCTGGTTTTGCCACTGCTGTGTTGCAGGGCATTTTGGCAGCTCCTGCTTCATTATAGTTTAGCCATCCTCCCTTACCTCTGCTTTGGGATTCTACCCAAGTGTTAGGACTGCAGCAATGTGAGATGAAGAACATAGTACAGTTTTGTACCTACCATAAATGTAGATGTTCGAAGATCCACATTGCTGCAGTCCAATTTACCTCCCTCCTTCCCTCTGTGTTTAGGGGTGGTTGTGTGGGTGGGGTTCTATTTTGAAAATTTGTATATATTGTACATATATTAGGTACAGGAGTGTTTGGTGTTTTTTTTGG
This sequence comes from Protopterus annectens, assembly GCF_019279795.1. Taxonomy (NCBI): domain Eukaryota; kingdom Metazoa; phylum Chordata; order Ceratodontiformes; family Protopteridae; genus Protopterus; species Protopterus annectens. The sequence continues at coordinate 977,736,957 of NC_056746.1, read as the reverse complement.
TTTTGGCCTTATCTTTTTAGGGTCTTCTGACATCTGGGGCAAGAAAAGACTGAGGATATGACGTCGGTCATGCGCATTTGTACCCTGACGTCCTGATGTCAGTCAAATGCGCCTTGACCGACGTCAGCCTTATACTTTGGTATTCGGGCCGACTGGGACAGCGGACTACCCAAGTGTTAGGACTGCAGCAATGTGGATCTTCGAACATCTAAAACTGTACTTTTCCGCTCATAAACTGCCTACCAGGAAGCTATATAACAGCAAATGGAAACGATTTGTTCACTGGGCTTCTCATCATGAAATTGACCCTTATGTGGCGCCTATTCATACCATCTTAGAGTTTTTGTCCTCTTTGTTCCATGATGGCGCAGCTGCTGCCACCATAAGAGTTCAGTTGGCTGCTATTTCCAATTTTCATGTAGGGTTTAACGGGTCTAACATCATGACCCACAGACTGTGCAAAGCCTTTTTGAAAGGGACCCACCATCTCAGACCACCTATCAGACACCCTGTCTCTCCCTGGAATTTGAATCGTGTTTTATCCCAATTGATGCTCGCCCCCTTCGAACCCGCGTCATCCTGTCACTTGAAGTTTTTGTCTTGGAAAACTATATTTCTAGTAGCCATTACATCTGCACGTAGGGTCTCTGAACTTCAAGCCTTATCCTCCAAGCCCCCATATTTGGTTTTTCACCCTGATAGGATGTCTCTCAGGACAAACCCTACCTTTCTTCCCAAGGTCTGTTCAGAAACTAACTTAAATCAGTCCATTCAGCTCCCAACCTTCTTTAGGCAACATACCAACAGACTGGAATATATGTTACACAAGCTTGATGTACACAGACAATTGAGATTCTACTTGGACAGAACGAAAGACTTCAGACAATCTGATCAACTCTTTGTCTCTTACGCAGAGAATAAGAAAGGTTCTGCGGTATCAAAAATCACATTATCCAAGTGTCTCCCTGACTGCATTAAATTCATTTATTCCTCCACTAACCAGCCATTGCAGACTAACGTCAAAGCCCATTCTACCCGGGCTGTTTCTATGTCATTAGCTCATGCAGCTCGTTTGCCCTTGGATACCATCTGTGCAGCTGCCACGTGGTCAAAACCTCACATGTTTATCACTCATTACAAAGTGGACAGGACCTCCAGGGACAGGGCTTCCTTTGGTTCCACTGTGCTCAAGAATGTTCTCCCGTGAGCCACCCAGGATTAGGGTGCTTGGGACGCTACCCACGTTTAAGAACAAAACGGCGAGATAGAACAACTTCACATAAAGAACTTATGTCCTTACCATAACGTTCCATGTGAGTTGTTCATCTCGCCTTTTTGTTCTTACATTCCCTCCCACCTTCCCACTCCTGTTGAGAAAGATGGTTGCCTTGGTGGATTGGTCGAGTTTTGTCAGCTTGTCTTCTTGGACAGACTGTTTTTCTTCCTTCTGCAAACCTATAGCTACCTAGATAGGTAGATACTGCAGTTCTTTTTCTTCCTGTAGGCTGTCTTGGGGTGCAGCGTACTAGATCTGGGGATTTACAGTAGAGCATCATGGGATATACACTAGGTCTCAAGCTTCTCTGAGAGTTTGAGCTTGAAAAGCGGCCAACTCGGAGCCGAGGGATCGGCTCCGAACCCACGTGTAAGAACAAAAAGGCAAGATGAACAACTCACATGTAACGTTATGGTAAGGACATAACTTCTTTTTTCCTTTTCAGATAAAAATAAAGGATTGCCGGTTTCTAAGGTCACCTTGTCTAAATGGCTTTCAGACTGCATTTTCTTTGCTTACAAAGCTGCTGGCAAACAATTACCAGCAAAAGTAAAAGGCCATTCAACCATAGCAGTATCTACTTCTTATGCCTTTAGATCTAAACTCCCAATTGATACCATTTGTGCAGCAGCTACTTGGGCAGGACCTCATACCTTTGTCACTCATTACAAATTGGATTTGGCCTCCCGGGACAGGTCATCCTTTGGGTCCACTGTGCTGAAGAGTCTCTTCGCTTGAGCCACCCGGGATAAAGGTGCTAGGGATGCTGTCCCATCCAGCAAGAATTACGGCAAGATAGGACCACATAACATAAAGAAGTTTTGTACTTACCATAACATTTCATGTTTGTAGTCCATCTCGGCTACATTCTTGTGTCCCACCCTCCTTCCCCCTTCCTGTTTTCTGGAGGAACTGGCGGACTATCAGTTATGCTGTCTGACCTGGTTGTAGTTGTCCGTCCACCTGGCATGGATAGTAATACAGAGTATTCTGTTTGTATGGGCATAGTTATTGATAGTTGCTGACTATTATTATTTACCTATTTACTTTCTTGCAAACAAGATCTGGGGAATTGCCGTGAGGCACCATGGGATAGGGATTAGCCTCGAGAAGTAAAAGCTCTCGAGCTTTATTATCGGCCGAGTTGGAGCCGAGAATCTGCTCCGAACCCATCCAGCAAGAATGTAGGTGAGATGGACTACAAACATGGAACATTATGGTAAGTACATAACTTCTTTTTTTTATATACCTGATAACTGCGTTGCTCTTCGCTATTCTCTCTACAGCACCGTTTTGCTTATGAGATACTACTGGACAGTTCTTTGAAGATAATGTACTAAACTGGCCTCTGTTGAACATGGTATGTTAAAAGTACTGTATTACCAAAATATTGTACTGTCTGGAGAAAATCCATTTTGTTAAAAAACTCCATCCAGTCTTTGCTGTGGTGTTGGCCTCACCCCCACAGAACCCCTAAACTGATAAACTCCAAGTCCATATTATCTTGAAATACAAAAAGAAATCTATTTAATGTTAGCGTGAAAGGATTATTTGTCTCTATTTTCAGCAAACCAGTTTGGATAAGTGTGAAGGATATTGTCTTGTACTGCTTGTACTTATGTGTATACTGTTGGGCTACATGCCTGATTTATTATACAGCAGTGTTATATTCCTTTTATTCATTTACTTTTTTTTTTTTTTTTTTTTGAGTCTCCTTGGACCTCATTTGCATAGATCTGGGCCCCAGTGCCTCCTGTCCATGCCAGGTCTACCAGCCATCCTTCTAGCCTCCCTTGGACTTACTCTGGTATTACCAGACTGTTAGTGGATTTTAAGGGATCAAAGTGCCTCGGCTTGTCTGCGCTAACAATCCATACACATTTGTTATACGTGGCTTAAGACAGAATGCATCTGCCAGACATCACCCATCTAATACAGGTGTGATAACAAATACCAGTGGGCAAGTATGCTGCAGGGCGCAAGGCATTTCATAGCTGGGTCAGTGTGCATGTAGGCCTTAAGGCCATCAGTGAATGCAGAGTCCTTTAACCCATGAAACAATCCATAGTAGGAAAAGCAAGCACAGATAGCACTCCTGACACTGACAGTAGCACATATATTACTTCTGTACGTAGTGGTTTATAGTGCCAAAAAGGGTGTCAGTAGTGTACAGTGTTATATATATTTGTAACACTGAGTGGCCTCAAGCTACTGTTATGGCAGGGCAACATTTTGCTGCCTCTGCTGCCACTCTGCAGATATGGCCTGGGCAGTTCTTAAACATTTCTTCTTCCCTGCGTACCTGGACTACGTTATATAACATTATAACGAAGGAATGTTGTGATATTTTCAATTCCATTGGTGAGAGTTTGGTGTTGTCATTGTGTTGAGGGCAGGATGGAGTGTGGTTGTGTTACTATATTTATGTATGCTGTACGCAGACACTCAGTACTCCTTTACATCTGTCTATGCAAACTTGATATTTCTTGCATTTGTATTTATTGTATGGGTGATTCTGTTGCTCAGCAATGTTATGCAAAGCAGACCATCACTTTCACAGGGACAGCCGTTGTTTGGCTAATGTTGTAGCTAAATTCCTTAAATAACTGGCTCCTGTACACATTTTACTCCGCAATTCAGACATTTGTGAATCATGGAAGTTTCTGGGGAACATCATTCTGTACTTGACCCTGGAAGAGTAAGCAGTTGTGTAGGAGTTTAGACACATTTGTGAATGCGTAAGGCACGGGTATGTTGCTTTTACTGTATATCAGCTATGCAAAGCTCAACACTACATTTGTGACTCTCCAAATGTGGATCTGATTGCTCTGTAGGCCAAGATGCATGTTCCGGAGGCTGGGGAAGGTGGATGCTGAAACTGTGAAATTTAGCAGCTGTTGAGGATGATCAACATGGTGTGTCTTTTACAGCTCATTCTTGAGGCACAAGAGAATAATAACTAAGCTTCACAGGTAGATGCTGATAAAAACTATATTTAAAGACAGTCATGTAGTTCTATGCTTAGTGGCTATCCAATGAACAAAAGAATAAAAAATCATTTACAGTAGCAGAGGGAAGGGCTAACTTGAAAACAAGATAGCTGCCAAGCATTAAACACTATAAGGACGTGAGCAGATAGAATGGTATGGGATTCTGTGTATTTTGTGTTTGAGACATAATCTAACACCTATGCTTGTCTTGTTTTATTTTTTAAAGAAATACGTTGACTACTCAATTAGGTCCACATTTTTACCTTCCTGTGGACTGTTATCAATAACAGTACATGAACATTTTGGAAAGTTTGTTGTCAAGGTCTTGTTGAAATCCTCCAAGAACGGTCTGTAAACTAATCCTGCTTCTTCCCTTTCCTTTAGTTTCTTGGCATTCTTGCAGCATGTTCCTTGACTTTATTGCTGTCTGACTTAATAGCAAAGAGGACTCCAAATGTGTGTCTGACACAAGCCATGATTTTGCAAATCTTCTGTAGCACAGATGTTTGCTGACATCTCTGTATTTTTTTTCACATCTTGACTTGACCTTGCATCTTCACATATTTTTAAAACTAAATTTTAAGTCTGAGAAGCTGAAAATGGGTAAAGTCACATTGTCATTGGCTTCAGAAAGCTGCTTCTGAATGTAATAGCCAGCATAATGTCCATATTGACGTGACATGTAATCTTTAGCCATGCAGTTTCATCTTATGTGATTTTTTTTCTTAAGTCATTGCTCTTCAACTTTGCTAATAGTTGTTGGCTTGTGTTACATCTATGTAAATAATCATACGCTAAGTCATTATCCTTGCTTTTGAATGTTGTCTTTTATTGCCTATGGGCTGGGTCATGCTCGCACAGGATCCTTGGATCAGCACACATACATAGTTAGTAAATGTAAAATAAATAAATCAGTAGAGGTAAACATTTTGTTGGTAGAACTGTTCATTGAAAGATGAATGATAATATAAGTTGTGTAGTAGTGGATGAGATGCTCATTCATCTTGCTCTTTGGGGTACTTGCGCATTCATAGGTTGGTACTAGGCAATCAGCTCTACGGCCTATACAAGCTTAGCCTAACAATTCCCTAGATATTTCTTCACACAATGTTTACTTTCCTGGACCCCTGTCTAGCAGGGCGACTGACGTGATCCCCGGGGTGAATTTCCTATCTCCCATCCAATCGTCAAGGTTCCTTTTGAAGAGGGCCAAGGATGTGCTCTGCTTGACATGTATGGGCAGTCTATTCCAGAGTATGGGGAGTCTCTGGGTCAGGAACCTATCCCTCAAGCATATTTCGTTCATTCCGATGACAAGGTTTAGATCCCTGGAGTGTGTGGCTCTGAGGGATTGTGATTTCTTTAAGTGGAGCACGTCCAACAGCTCAGGTTTGACATGGTCTTGTATGTTAAGCAGAGATCGCCTCTGAGTAGACGATATGCCACAGAGTATAGCTGGAGGTTTTTTAGGCAGTCAGCATAGGGCATCTGCTTTAGGCCTGTGATTCTTTTAGTGAAGTATTTCTGCGGCCTTTCCAGCTGTTGCAGATATCTTGTGAGGTACATACCAAACGGGGCATTGTATTCTATAATGGGTCTAATGAGGGATGAGTACAGTGAGACAATGACCTCCTTTTTTCTGGATGAAAAGCCCTTAGTGATGAGGTGTGCCACATAGAAGGATTTCTTGACTGCTGTGGCGATGTGGTTATCGAAGGTGAGACCACTGTCCATCTGTGTCCCTAAGTCCTCTCGTCAAACTTTCGGTGTTTAGTGTACTGCCACTTATGTGGTAATTCATGGGTACATGGTTTTTCCCAAAGGGGATAACTATACATTTCTTGGCATTAAGCTTGAGCCCATGGCTGTGGCACCAAGCATCTGTTTCTCTAAGGCCCTTTTGTAGAATATCCACATCATTTGGGGATTCAATAATGGCTCCCAGTTTGTTAGCCAGAGTCCCTTAGTGTTCATTCTTTTTTTTTGGTTGGAAATGCTTGCAAATGCACACAACTTTGCTATCCGTGCATGAATGTGAAGTAGATGAGATTGCAACTTATTTAGTACAGTTCCACTGCAGGCAGTCCCTGGGTTAAGGACAAGCTCTGTTTTTTAGTCTGTCCTTTAGTCAAATTTTTATGTAAGTCGAAACAAGTACATACGGTTCTTATTAAATGTGTTTGCCACAGTCTAGTATTTATTTTACTTTTCTTTGCATATAAAACACTTTAGAAACACTTCCAAATAAAATAAAAAAAATCTTAAACTTAATACTGTATACTGTAGTAATAATAATAATACTGTAAGTATAGTGTAATAACAGTACAGCAACTATTTTCATACAATACAGTGCAGTAGAACATTCCATACAAAAAATATATCTTAAACTTACCTCTTTTTAAGCTTCACTTCACATTTCTGTACTACAGGCATCACCCATGAATGTTTTCCACTCTTTCCTGTACTTTCATACCTCTCCCAGGCCTCCTACTGTCACCTAGATCCTAGTGAGCTGCAATGTCATTTGCCCATTCTACTGTACAATACTCTACTGCACAAGACAGCGGTCTTGACCAATCAGATCACCAACACAGCGATCTCCTAACCAATCAGATCTCTTGTTCTCCGTGAAGGTGGAAGTAACTGCTCTAACAAGACGTGCGTGCAGCTTCACAAATGGGGAAATGAGGAAAAGGAAAGTGCAACATAATTCTTCATTTTAAAGGTAAGGTTTGGGTAACTTTAAGGCTTTTTATTTATTTTCATGTTATTTCTGACATTGTGGCAGTCTGTTCTTATCTATGGGTTGTCCTATGTCAGATGCCTGTAACTTGGGGACTGCCTATAGTTGCATCTTGGTGATGGTAGTTTCACATTGAAAATCACTGTCAGCATAGTCTCTGTTAGTTTGTCAAAGTTTTGTCTTTTTTTTAACTTTCTCCATAGTTTGACTGCAAAGTTAGTATTCTTAAGTAAGGGGGTTTGGGTACAGGTGGGCATGGTCCTCCGCAGGGAAAAAAAAAACACTTCCAGTTTGTTTTTTCTTTTTTTTTTTTGCCCTTAAACTTTACATAATTTTCTTAGTCCAGATGTAGCCTAGACCTGTTAGTTGATGAATCATTCCAGAACCTGTACACATGTTGCTTATGTCTGCCATTCACGAGCAGCAAGCCTGACTTCCAATATTTTTTTTTTGTTATTGTTGAAGAAGTAAAACCCAGTGTTGCCACAGATGAATATCTGATGAAGATGAAGGAAAAACAAAAAGTTCTAACAGTTTATAAACATATGAGGAAAAGAAAACAGAGACCGTAAGGCACAGGAAAGTCTATCAGCTGCTGTGCAATTTCCTCTAGTTTTTAAATTCTCAGGTTGCAATTCAGGTTCTGTTATTAAAGCTATTAGGTTGAGAAATTACTCTTGAATGGAATACTGACTTGCATACGTTGATAGTCAGAGCAAAGTTAGTAAACTGCAGACAGTTACTGGATGATATTATTATTAAAAATAGTTAATCTGATGTTGTTAATCTTCTTTCCATTCATCACTGATGGGTTTGGTTCCAAGCCCTCAGAACCGAGTCAGACTATTACCAAGCTCGTGCCAGCCAAAAAAACCTCTCGTGCTAAGTCTCTACCCAGAATGCCCTTCTTCCCGTTACCTCAGATCTCATTTGCTGTGTAGCCGTAAATCCGTGTTTCAGCCGAGCTCTCAGCTAAGTAAAATCTTTTTTGATATTTGTGTAAAAGTTTTTGGATATCTCCATATTTTACTAAATCTTTAGTGTTTCTAGTGTCTCTTCTTCGATCTAACCATATATTCTTCACTCTACCCATTGTTACCATTGGTAAACTTAAGTACCATTGTTGGTACGGCCTTTTCCCTTACCCTTGTGGTATTTCATCAGTACCATAGCTGGCATTGCTTTCTCTTGCCTAACCTGTTAGCCTTTATCTCTATTCAGGTGTTTCTCTTTCTTCACATATACAGTGTGTTGTACTTTTGGTATTTTTCTTGTGACTTGTGTTTTTTGAACTGAGTGACTTCATTATTGTTGGATTATACAGTTGGTTGTGGTGTCTTTTCTATTAATATGTCGGATAAGAAGGGTACCTCTGGCTTTAATCATTGTACTTCTTGTTAGGGGAAGTTACCTAACAGAGACTTGTATGATGACAGTGTATACTGTTTGGGAGTGGCCCATCTTTCGGTGCAGCCACCATGTAATATTTGTCAAAGTTTCAGCCAATGCACTCTTAATGAGCGCAAAAATAAACTCATTCTGAAGGAGTTAGTCAAGTCTCCCTTCTCAGAGGCCATTTCTGTGATGTAGATCTCAATCCCTCCTTCTAAGGACAAAAAGAGATCCCATTCTGTTCCTTCTTCACCATCGGGTGATCAGAGCAAATCTGGGAAATATAAGGTCCCGAAGTTATCGTCGGAGGATAAATCTGCCTCTTTGGCTCCACCTTCCTCAGCTCTGACCATCTCAAAACCTTCGATACCGAGGCCTTTATTGGCACAGACTCTGCCTCCGGCACCGATCATAATTTTACTATGCCTGTTTCGACTTTGGCACCTGTAGCTACCTCTGCTCAGGGCACACCTTCAACTCCCTTTTTGGAACTGACCATCTTGGCTCAGAGTGCCACTTCGGCACCGAGTGTTGTACCGACTTCACTGGATCTGAACCCTTTGCTCCTGGCCTTGAAATTAGGGACTTCGATGCCAGCAGACATTGCACCATGGACCCGATACTCCCCCTCAGTAGACCTGTTTCAGGGCGAAGCATATATTCCTTTTCTCAAAAGTCCTGACTACCCGTTTGGAGTATCCACTAGATTCACCAGGAGCCTTTCGGAACACGATGCGGTGCGTCTTGTGGACCAGCTGTTGGTAGCTAGGGGGGATTCCATCACTTTCTAAAACCCATCCAACTGCTGGACTTGGGTTGCATTATCCATGGACTTCCATTTTACACACCTCCTTTGACCATCTCGGTTCCAAAGCCTTCTGTTTCGACATTCTTCTTGGAGCCTACCACCTCGGCGCCGACGGTGCACCTCGCTCCGGCTCCGAGTTTGTACCTTTTGTCTTCGGTTTCCGCCGAACCAGTCCTTCCTCAATCTGGGGATTGGGGGACGGGCTCATCGGCCTGGGGTATGGTGCCGACTTTCTCCTCGGTTCCCTCCTCGGTGCCAATGGCTGCGTTCGTGCCAATCTTGCTTGAGGCTTCACCTGTGGGGGGGGGGTGTCTGTCGGAGCCGGGTGTGACAGCTGTCCCGAGCTTGTCTTTCTCATTTCCGGGCTCCCATCCCTCTTCGGGTAGGCCTGCCTTCTGCACGATGGAGAGGGCTCTTGCTTCTGGTAGCACTCCTATGATGTCTGAATCTCAGTTCTCGCCCCCTGAGCTATAGCGGTCACAGACCACCTCCGAGGACACCGAGCAGAGAAGCCGCAGGACACCCCTGTTCAGGGTACCCACTCTTTAGAGTCCTCCTCCGAGACCCCCACTGAGGAGTCCCCTCGAAAGAAGACGTGCAAAAGGAAGCACGTGGACTCACCTGAGGAGTCCTTAACAGAAAACATGGATTACGATGATGGTGAAGGGTCCCTCCTGATGATATCTCCTTCAGAGACATCCTGGAAATGTTAAAACTGAGAGGTTGACTGGAAGCCCTCCAACCCTTCTTCTGAGGAGTCCAAGTTCCTGCAGGCTTTTCTTGCCCAGACATTTACCTCTTGGTTGACCCCGCCTGCTGATTAACTCATCCAGCTTGTCGTGCAGCACGTGTGGAAGAACCCTGATTCCATTGAGGCGATCCCCTGGAGACCAGACAAAATTCTGTCTCCTCCTGCTGAGAATCCGCACTGGTCTAAAGGGTTACCAGTTGATGCTATGGTGGTGGTGGTGGCCACGAAAAAGGACTTGGCTGAGGAAAGTCCCGGTGTTCACCCACTCAACAGGGAGTCCCGGGCGGTGGACAGACTTGGGGAGTGTGTTTTTGAATCGGGGACCTTTGCTATATGGTCCCAGAATTATTTGGCACATTTTACGAGGCTCCAGAGGGACTTGATCCCCGAACTCGCAGGACAGTTGTCTGATGAGGTCAGGGACAAAGTGGCCTCACAGCTAGCAACCCTGGAATCAATATCCAAGTCATCCATGAGGTTGCTCTCACATGCGACCGAAGGCATGGCTAGAGTGGCGGGTTCAGGCATTATGAGACGTCATGCTTGGATGCGCATCTGTGACCTTGCGGATCCCTTCAAGTATTCCTTTCTGAATGCTCCCATCGAAGCTTAATCCCTCTTTGGCTCCAAGGTGAAGGACACGCTAGCCAGGTGCAAGCAATACGGAAAAACCCTGTCTGCCGTTGGCCTACGATTTTCCAACCCTTAACGTACCTTCTTCAGGAATCAGAGGAGTGGGAAAATGTGGCATGAGAAATCTCAGGGTCCTTTCTGTGCCACATGTGATACCCCCAGAGGCAGAGGGGGTAATAATTCTGGAAGACGCCCTTATAGAGGCAGAAGGGGTCTTCGCAACCAAGGCTCCAGGGACTCTTTCTCTGGACAGCCTTATCAGCGCTCCTTTGCTCACCTCTGGAAGCAGTCGGGGGTAGTTTCTCTCTGCACCAAGCTGCCTGGCACTCTTATCACCGCCAATTGTTGGGTGCAGAAGATTATCATCAGAGGTTGCACCATTCCCCTTTCTTGTCAACCAAATTTCCCAAGTAAACTTCCCAACATGCCACTCAGTCAAAGGGAAGCAGCAGCTTCAGAGATTATAAAGCTGTCTCAAAAAAAGAGTCATCCAACCAGTCCCACCAGACCAGTGCATATCCGGATTTTACTCGAGATTCTTTTTGGTGCCAAAAAAGACAGGGGACTGGAGACCCATTTTGGATCTCATCAGCTTAAACAAGTCGGTCACCCAAACCAAATTCCAGATGGTCACGGTTCAGTCCATCCTTCCCTTTTTAAGAGAAGGCGATTGGATGTGCTCTATAGATCTCAGTTACGTGTATTACCACATCAAGATGGACAAATGCTCCAGAAGTCTACTTCACTTCCGGCTAGGAGCCAGTCATTACCAATTCCGTGCCTTACCATTCGGTCTGTCTATAGCCCCCAGAGTGTTCACGAAATGGATGGTAGTGGTAACAGCTCACTTGAGACTAAAAGGATTCCGGATGTTTCCATAACTAGACGACTGGCTCCTTACCGCCCCCACCAAGCATCTTCTGGTAACTGCCCTACAACATTCTCTCGGGCGAAATTGTTGGGAATAACGGTACATTGGGAGAAAAATCTTATTCCTACACAACAAATATAGTTTATTGGAGCAGTGTTCAATACTCAGTCCTGCCTGGTATCACTACTACTTCACGGACTTCACCGACTGAGACTTCAAATCTGAGTGATTCTTTCTCAAACATCAGTCCCTGCAAGACAAGTTCTCCAAGCTCTGGGTTCTATGGCTGCGTCAATTTCAGTAGTGCCTCTAGCAAAGCTACATATGCATAGTCGGCAGTGGCTCCTTCTGTGTTAATGGTTCCCAAACTGTCATCCCCTGGATTACAAGATTCGAATAACCAACTCCTGCAAGCAGGATCTGCTTTGGTGGATGAGGCCAGACAAAGATCTTTGGAGCCGACTTTTTCAGCCCTCCCAGCCCACAGCCATTGTGACCACGGATGCTTCCTTGAGCAGGGGGGGGGGGCATTTTCAGGGAAAGACTGTCCAAGGCACATAGTCCACCTCGGAGGCCTACCTGTATATCAGTATCCTAGAACTGAGGGCCGTGCTGTTAGCATTGCAGGCATTCCATGCGGCTCTCCCCTCCGGGAAAATTGCAGTCCAATCAGACAATATGTCAGCAGTCTGGTACATCAACAAGCAAGGAGGAACCAAGTCCTCCCCCCTTTGTTGAGAAGCCATGAGAATCTGGCAATGGGCGATAGCTTACAACCGCTTTCTGATAGCAACGCATATCCTGGGAAGCTCCGTGATTGCAGACAAGCTGAGCAGATGCATCCTCATGCTCCACGAGTGGTCCCTCAACCCCGAGGTGGCATCTGTAATCTTCAGCCACTGGGGCCAGCCCTGCTGCAATCTTTTCACCTCCCCATCAAACACCAAGTGCAGCAGCTACTTCGCCCTACTACCCCTGCAGGAGGAGTCACTGAGGGATGCTCTGATACACGATTGGCCCACGGGACTTCTCTATGCCTATCCTCCCATTCCTCTGATCCCACAATTTCTAAAGAAAGCTCTTCGGTTGAGATGCAAGTTGATCCTCATAGCCCCATTCTGGACTCGACAAGTTTGGTTCTCCTTTCTTCGGCCTCACCTGGTAATTCCCGCTGTGGATTCCGGACCCTCTACCAGATCTGATAGCTCACCCCCAAGGGCTGGGTCACCCGAACCTGTCCTCTCTCAAGCTGACAGCTCAGTTTCTCCACTTCCGCTAGTCGCTAGGCAGGCTAACCTCTCCTCACCTGTCTGAGACATCATTCTGGCCTCTCACAAACCATCCTCCAGAACACTATATCAGGATAAATGGAAAAGGTTTTCCATTTGGTCCAAAGATAAAATGCTAGACCCGTATTCAGCTCCAGTTGCTGCAGTACTTCAATATTTGGCTAAGTTTTTTGATAACTGAGCTTCTGCTTCTACAGTTCGTGTACATCTAGTGGCAATTTCCAACTTCCACAATGGTATAGATGGTACCCCTCTTATTTCATTGCGCCTTTGCAAGGCTTTCTTCAAAGAGACCTCTCATCCCAGGCCTCCTCTGACAGCCCGTAGTACCATGGAACCTCACTTTAGTCCTCCAGTCTTTGACTCAAAAGCCCTTTGAGCCTGCGGCTAAGTGTGACCTAAAGTTTTTGTCTTGGAAATCTTTGTTCCTGGTAGCCATTACCTCTGCCAGACGAGTCTCGGAGCTGCAGGCATTGTGTATCAAGAAGCCCTACCTGATCTTTCACAAAGACCATTCGAACGAACCCATCCTTTCTCCCCAAAGTGGTTTCTGAATTCTGTTAACCAGTCCATTGATCTACCAGTGTTCTTTCCGAATTTTGCCAATAGAGGAGAGTATTGCCTTCACACCTTAGATGTACATAGACAATTAAGGTTTTACCTAGACAGGACCAAACCTATCCGTAAATCTGAACAGCTTTTCATTTCCTTCTCGGGACTCAAAATGGGAGAGGCTGTTTCCAAGGTTACATTATCAAAGTGGCTAAGGGACTGCATACGTGTCACTTATTCCCTCCGTAATGAATCCATGCCTGAGGTTAAAGCCCACTCCAATAGATCCTTGGCAACTTCTATAGCATTCCATTACAGGGCTTCCATGGATGACATTTGCGCAGCAGCTACTTGGGCTAAGCCTCATACCTTTATCAATCATTATAAATTGGACCTGGTCTCCAGGAGCTGCCTTCACCTCAATGGTACTCAAAAATGTTCTTCCATAAGGGCTGCCCATGGACCTCAAGGTAGCTTGGGATTCTGTCCCATCAATAATGAATGGAAAGAAGATTAACAACATCAGATAAAGAAGTTATGTCATTCCATCTGTGTTGTTCATCTTCTTTCATTCATCACTTCCCACCCTCCTTCCCCCTCCAAAGAGTCCTGGGGGATGCTTTTGGTCTAAGTGGTGCACTCGGGTACTTGCGTAGAATTGGCCTCGGCTTTACTTTCTTTCTTAGAAAACTCGATCTGAGGTAACAGGGAGAAGGGCGTTCTGGGTAGAGACTTAGATTGAGAGTTTTTTTTGGCTGGTGCGAGCTTGGTAATAGGCCGACTTGGTTCTGAGGGCTCAGAACCGAACCCATCAGTGATGAATGAAAGAAGATGAACAACACAGATGGAACGTTATGGTAAGACATAACTTCTTTTTTTTATTTGTCTTTGCCTACTGGGAAAGTCCAACTGGTTAATACCCATTTTCCTCAGAGTCCTTGAGGGAAAAGCTCCATTTGTGTATATTGCATTATAGTAAGTTCCAGTTAAACACAGAGTAGTTACATTTCTACACATACAGTAGCTGCATTTATACATTTCACAATTTTACAGAGGTAGAAGTTACTAAAGAGAAAGCCCACATACAACTTAGTAGATTGTGCAGGCAGCAGTTATATATAAACAATGTTTTGTTATTTCATTGAGAGGTTGAGTATTCTGTTTAAGGATAGTATCTGGAGAGTATTATACAGTGAGCACAAATCTTAGCCTGGCGATGAACATGTGTAGGACCTGGACTGGTTAAGATGTTGTTTAAGGATTGGTTTAAAACTATTGAGTTTGCCAGAGAGTTTTATTTGTGTGGGGATACTATTCCAGAGTCTCTTACTGATTTGCTACTTGGCTGGGAATATGATCTCCACTATTTTCTTGTTCACATTTATCAAAATTTTGGAGTTATTTAGTTGACTCGGTTTGTTCTGCAGTGGTATGGTTAAAAAAACTGAGTCAGTACAGTGCATTTTTTGCAGCTGAAACAAAACCAAATTCTGGTTAAAGTTCAAGCCTGTTTCTCAGATTATTTACTTTTCTAGTTTGCTGTAATGCTTTGGAACACTGATCACAGTTTGCTGTATCATCTCTCTTTGCATGGGACTGTCTATGATGTGACTGTTTCAATCAGTAGATGAAAGATAGAGCTTTCAAGCTAGTTGAGCTGTGTCCCGATTCATTAAATGGAAGACATAAATCGCTGCACAGCTAATTAAAAGCTGCTGGCAGTGCTTTGTGTGAGATCACTGTACGAAGGTTGGAATGGCTGTTTCTCTGCTGCTGTTCAATCTTGAAGTTGCTGTATATAATGGAGTGGTGTAGAGAGGTGCAGCTTCCTACATGGAGGTGGGGGAGTTTTCCCCACCAAAAAATGCTGGCAGTGTGTGTGTGTGTTTTTTTTTTTTTTTTTATTTGTATATCAGGATATGAACAGTAAAAAACAAAGCAGGAGGTAGCAGCCACAGCTATGTAGAATAACAGCTTTATTATTAAAAGAGGCGAGTGCTTTCGTGGCACCAGCCACTTCATCAGACTGATTCGTCTGCTGTGGCTGTCAGCTGTGGCTTCTACCTCCTGCTTTGTTTTTTACTGTTCATTTCATTGTTGTTGGAGGTAACTCTTGCCGGCACCGTTTGTTTTTTACTGCGTATATCAGGATATGTTTGTGAGTCTTTGTATATATTGTTTCAGTGCACAAAAATGAAACATATTAGTCATAGGTGATTTCATCATAAGACACCATGATGTCCCTCTCACCAGGCTGGATAAGGAAAAGGTCATGGTCAGCTGTCCGTCAGGTGCCAGGATATGGCATATCACACATGCATTCAAGTCTGTCAACAACAGGTACTGTCATGACTCTGTCATAGTCCATGTTGATGTGAATGACTTGAGATGTACCTCTCTGGACTATATGAAGAGAGACATGACTGAACTTGCGGACTATGTGTCTCAGGCAGGTGTGTCCCCAGCCTTAAGCAGCATTTTACTTTCACCTAGGATGATGCCTCAATACAAACAGAAAATGATTGACTTCAATAATTGGCTTAACTTGTGGTGTCATTCTAAGGGGATCCACTATCTGTCAGCCTGGGATGACATGATTGACAGACCTCGATGCTTTGCCAGAGATGGTCTTCATCTCTCACTCCTGGGATTTCGGCTACTGCCTAAGGCTGTTGCCACCCCCATAGTGCCTTTTTAGGCAGTGTCTCAAGGACAAAATTCCCAATGTAAAAACACCAACTAAAAACCTCAGGGTGATGCTACTAAACAGTAGGAGTCTCGGCATGAAACTGCACTCACTGGAAGCTGTCCTCACCCTGGAAGACAGACATTTGTGCAGTCACGGAGGCCTGGTTCTATGCTGTTGAGAGCACCCCAGCCATATTGGCATATACCTCCTTCCACACTTTGCACAAAGAGCAAATCACACCACTAAAGGCCGTTCAAACAAATATAAAATGTGTAAGAAAAAAGAATGAATGTGCCACTTCTTGCTCTCAAATATTTAGATAACTGAAACACTCAGTACAAACAGCAGTTTAGGTGGAAGCTTTGTACCTCTTGCAAGAACTGTTGAGCTGTTACAAACAGCAGTTTAAATTGAAGCTTGCCAAAACTGTTGAGCTGTTAGCAGCTGAAACACTCTTGATACAAACAGCAGTTAGAGTGGAAGTTTGCTGGCTCTTACAAGAACTGTTGGGCTGGTAAGAAACAGCCGAAGCACTCTTAATATAAACAGCAGTTTAAGTTGAAGCTTGCTAGCTCTTACAGGAACTGTTGAGCTGTTAAAGACAGCTGAAGCACTCTTGGTACAAACAGTGATCTAAGTAGGAGCTTCCCAGTTCTAATTAGACTGTTAAAAACTCTTTATTATATAAAATAATTAGTAAAACAAACAGTAAAATACAGGATAAGCACTTTTGGTTATGCTTAACCTTCTTCAGATCCTGTTAGAAATAAGAAAAACTTCCTTTTTATATACAAAGCAGTTGCCACTCCCATTCTGAAGGCATCATTCCTTAAAGTGAAAGCTTATATTGTATTCACTTTTTATTTCTCAGGCCTTGATCTTTTAATATAGGTTTTAGGGGTACTACCCCATTCAGTCCTGGGGGATGATCTGCTCTCAGATCCATAATCCACCTTGCTTCTTCAGCTTCCATTTTGTTCATTAGGTCACCACCTCATATACATTCTTTTATGTTTGATAAAGTCATAAATCTAAAAGAGTGGTTCTCAAATCTTGAGATATGTTGGTAGGGAGAATTAGTTTCTACCTTGTTTCTTATATCACATATCTTAAAATCTTACAAATCTTAAAAACTTCTTTGATACTATCCAAAAACATTCTAACAGGTGGAGACATTCATCCTAATCCTGGCCCATCCCCACTAAATGTCAATCTACAAAAACAATTGCATAACAATGCTTCCTCCTCTTCTAGATTAGATAACTCCCTCAGAATAGCGCATCTTAATATTCGTAGTATCAACAACAAAATTAGCCAACTGCATGCTCTCCTTCAAGCCCATGCATTCGACATTCTTCGTCTTACAGAAACTTGGCTAAAACCTATTACTCATGACCAAGAAATAATCCCACCTGGATACAATATCCTTAGATGTGACCGCACTTCAAAAAAGGGCGGCGGCATAGCAATCTTGTTCAAATATGAACTCCTTGTTTCTCCCTGTGATGTAGCACTACCCTCAAATACCAATGCTGAGACCCTTACTGTTAAACTCCAAATAAATAGCTCTAAATCAATCTATATAATCTGTTCATATATCCCTCCAGGAAATAATATTACCACCCTAGAAAACATACTTAGTAGCCTATCCACCCACCTTCCTCAAGAAACAATAGTACTAGGAGATTTTAATATAGACTGGAAATTATGCAATTCTTCCAACCCTAAGACCCATATAAATCTATTTGGTTTCACTCAAATAATAAATACCCCCACTAGAATCCATAAGCCTAGTACTAAAGAAACTACTCTTGACTGGATACTAATTAATAGTCACCCTGAAACTTACTTGACAGGATCTCTCCCAGATGACATTGGTGACCATATTCTAACCTACATAGTTAAGCAAAAGAAATCTAGCCCCAAAGACAACAATTTTATCAATGTCGATCTAAAAAACATTTCCAATCTGAGAACTTTATCAATGAACTAAAAGCCTGCAATTGGTCATTACTAAAACTACTCAATCTGGATGAAGCTATCTCCTTCTTTAATTCTACATTCCTTCAAATTCTAAATAGCCATGCTCCCATTCACTCCTCCAGAGTCAGGACCAAAATAGCTCCTTGGCTTACAAAACAAACCAAAGAAAAAATGTTCCTACGGAACAAAATTTGGGCAAAATGGAGAACCTCCAAAAGCCCAGCAGATCACCTCTACTTTAAACAGTTAAGAAATGCCGTCAAAAAATATATAATCTTAGGTAAAAAGAACTATTATTCCCATCTTCAACATTCAAACTCTAAAAATCCTCAAAAGTTTTGGTCTGGCATTAATAAACTTCTCAAACCAGGCCAGGCTAGAACTCCTTCTCCCAGCTCTTTCCCCCATAACAACCCTCTGCAAATAGCAAATGCTTTTAACAACTACTTCATTGAAGCCATTCAAACCCTTACTAAAACACTATCACCCCCTACCCCCACTCCTACACAACATACCAACAATTCTCTGCCCCCCCCCTTCATTTACAACCAGTACCAACTACCTTTATCTGCAAACTCCTTCAAAAACTTAAACCCTGCACCCCTTCTGCTGACTGTCTCCCAGCAGAATACCTTCAAATTGCTGCTAAAGCCATCGCATACCCTGTTTCTATCCTTATAAACAGACCTATCTCAGAAGGTTACATCCCTTCCTTATGGAAAATCTCCCATATAATCCCCTTACACAAAGGAGGTAAATCCACTGATATCTCCAACTACCGTCCAATTGCTTTACTCTCCCCTTTAGCTAAAATCATGGAAAAATGTATCCACCATCAACTACTTCAGCACCTTCTCCACAATAACTTGCTTGCTAATTGCCAACACGGTTTTAGGCCCTTTCATAGCACTACATCTGCCCTGCTAACTTTTACTGACTGTATTAACAAGAATCGAAACAACAACTCTCTCTCATCTGCTCTATTTATCGATCTATCAAAAGCCTTCGACATGGTTAATCATAACCTACTTATCAATGCACTAAAAGCCCAATATCTTGACCAACAAGCAATCCTTTAATTTAAATCCTATCTTGAAAACAGAAAGCAAGCAGTACTCTGGGACAGTAAGCTATCCCCACCCCTCCCAGTGGACACTGGAGTACCCCAAGGCTCTATCCTAGGACCTCTTCTTTTTTCCATTTTCATTAATGATCTGCACACTGCTTTTCCTCAAACCTCCTGTATACAATATGCTGATGACTCTACGCTTATCTGTACTGCCAAGCCTTCCTCCTCCCTCCAGACCCTTACCCAAACTGTATTTAACAAAGTAGAAAAATGGTTTACCCAACGCTGCCTCCTCCTTAACCCCAAAAAAACAAAACTTTTACTTTTTACTCCCACCCAAAAATCCCCACAGATCCACTTTACCATTACCTCTGACAATGGTACTTGTATTTCCCCTGACTCTACTGCTCGTCTCCTCGGCATAACTATTGACCATAACCTCAGCTTTGATGTCCATGTTAACAATGCTATAAAAACCATCAATAAAAAACTAGGCTCCCTGTATAGAATAAAACCCTTCCTTACCCCACTAGCTAGGAAATCTATTGCCCAGACTCAGCTTACTTCTACCCTGTTCTATGCATCTGCCATTTATACCAATCTATCTAAGCTTAATCTTTCCAAACTGGAAACTAGCTATAATAATATTACTAAATTTGCCACTGGCTCCCCTTATAGAACCCACCACTGTCTCAACCTTCAACAACTCAGTTGGTTAGAACTACAAAACCAACTACAATACAATCAACTGCTGATTGCACACAAAATTCTGCACCACCCCACCAACACCCCTATCCTATCTAATCTGATCTCCCCATACAAAAATCATACAACACTACGCTCAGCTAATAAGTTACACATTGCCAACAATATATCTAATAACAAAGCAGGAGATTCACTCTTTTCCAATGTTGTTGGTAGAATCTGGAATAAGCTTCCAAATACACTCACTTCTCTCTCATCTACACAACTCTTTAAGAAACACCTCAGACATTACCTAAAAAGACAATGGCCTTGTCCCTGCTCAAAGCCTGATTGAAAAATACTCTTCACTTTTTCTCCTCCCCTCCTCTCATGCTTTATAACAAATACCCCACCTTGAGAGTCATTGACTATCAACTACTAACCCCTTCGTACCTGCATTATTGTCCTTCCTAGTCTCTATTTTTCTTTCTCTTGCTTATTGTTTTTTTTATTTTTTCTCTCAAATGAATGTTGATGCTTAATTACTATGTTTAACTGTTGCCTGATTGTATTTGTAACCCCTCTATTGAATTAAGACATGTTTATCTCCAAAATCTACTCTAATGTCTCTGTACAGTATTCACAAAATTTACTTTCTTTACATGTTATGCTGTATAATTTAAGCTAGTCATTTTTTTTTTTTCTAAGTTTTTAATGCCTTAATGTATTTGTGCGTGGAGCTTTTCTCCCCAGGCCTCTGCTGAAAATGGATATGTATCCAGCTAGACTAGCCTGGTCAACAAATATAAAATAAATAAAAATAAATAAACATATGTGCCGAAGAATACATTCCTTGAATTTGCTGTTCGTTTTGCCTATATAATGAGCTGGGCAGATACTACAGGTTGCAAGATATACTAGGTTCCTGCTATTGCAATTCACTAGCCCCTTGGAAAGTATATATCTTATTTGCTTGTTACAGGATGTATAAATATATCTTGTGTGTTAATCCAAGCACATGCTGTATAGAAACCACATTTGCATGTACCTCTGTTAGGCCTTGTAAGAGCAGCCTGAGTGATATAATTTCTCATCTCTATTCCATCTTTTTGGCATAAAAGCCTGTTTAGATTCTTTTTGTTCTTGAATGCAAAGCTGGGTTTTTCTCCTACCAGTTCTTTAATTCTAATATCTGAGGTTAAAATCGGCCAATATTTTCTAATAGTACCACATATAGCTGCATTGTCTGTGCTATATGTGATCGTACACCTTACTTTGTGTTCTTTGGAGCAGCTTTCTTTATTCTGCTTCATCTCTTGTTCACTCCTCTTAGAATAATGAGGTCTACCTTTATGTTCACGTATTCCCAATATTTGCTCTTTGCCTTTAGTAATCTTTTTTTCTTTATACCCTCTTTCCATGAAGTTATTCAACAGTTTCTCATGTTCCATCAAATAAACGTCTTCGTTTGTGCAAAGTTTCAATACTCGTACTGCTTGATTGTCCACTATACTGTGGAAAATATGTCTGGGATGCATACTTGAGTAGTGTAGCATATAATTACGCCACATAGGTTTTCTGTATATCATTGTTTCAATACCTTTTACAGGATCTAAACTCAATTTCACATCCAAAAATTCTATTTCATGACGTGATCTTTTAACCTGGAATTTCTGGAAGGTAGTTGTCATACTCAAAAAAATCAATGAAATTGTTGAGTGAAGTTTCACTTCCTTCCCATGTAATCAAGATATCATCCACAAAGCTACTATACAGTAATAGTTTGTTGGTCCAAGTATTTCTGGTGTCCTCCAACCATTCCTTTTCCCATTGGGCAAGTACCAGATTGACATAGCTGTTAGCGCAGGGGGTCCCCATTGCTACCCCCCATCTCTGCCAGTAATAAGTACTGCCATAAGTAAACACATTGTTTTCCAGTACCAATTCTAGTAAACTGCAAATTAATGGGGTATTAGATAGAAATGGGCTAGCAAATTTCCGAATGGATTCTATGCCAAACTCGTTTGGTATGCACGTAAATAAATTATTTACATCCAAAGTTACCAAAAGCAAGTCTTCAAACGAGCATCTATTTTCCATACTTCCATGTAGATTTTGCAAGAAATCCGCTGAGTCTTTTATAACCGTGTTTGCTCTGCTCAATAGCTTCTTTAATTCATTCTCCAGTTAGATAGATAGTGGCTCTGTGACCCAGCCTCTTCCTGCTACTATCGGACGCATTGGTGGTTCGAGGCAGTCTTTGTGTATTTTAGGCTGTCCACTAATTGCTGGTACAGTTGGGTGACAGACTTTAAAAAAGTCATATAGCTCCTTAGTTATCATCCTGTTCATTAGCATCTCATATAGGCTATCTTTTACATTATTTATCAATACATTTAGATATTTTGCTTAGCACTAAATGTTTCTTTTTTGCTAAGCAAATCTTCCATTTTAGTTGTGTAGTTATTGGAGCTCATCACCACAATAGCTCCACCTTTATCTGCTGGTCTTATCACAATAGCTGTTCTGCCTCAGTTCATTTAACCCTTGGAACTCCTTTTGGGTCAAGTTACGATATTGCTTAGAGTTATTCCCTTGTCTGTTCTCATATAGCTCTTGTTCACAAAGTCGAATGAACATTTCCACTGAAGGATGAATAGCAAACAAAGCTACTCGTTTTTTTATATATACTTGTCTTGACATCTTCATCACCATCTTTACTACCAAATATATGCTTCAAAGTGACATTTCAACCAAAACACTTCAAGTCCGTTACTATTTCATGTAATGGTGATTGTATGGAGGGTATGAAACTTGGACCTTTCTCAAGTACACTTAATTGCTCCTCACTTAGCAGTAACCCAGAAATATTTACAATGAGTGAGACTTTGTGGTTATCTAATTTACTTTTATAGGTTCATAGGTTGGTACTGGGCTATCTGCCCGAAGGCATACATTAGCCCAGCCACGTTGTGCGGTATTCACCACCCCTTTAGTAGTTCCCTAGACCCTTGTACTAGCAGCTAGTACCCTTGGCCCCTATCTAGTAGTGCTGTTGGTGTGATCTTTCTGTTACCCATCCACTCATCAAGGTGAGGGGCTCTGTCTTATGTAGCTCGGGACCCTGTTCCATAGTAAGGGAAGTCTCTGCGAAGGGAATCTATTCCTCCAGCATGTTCTATTCATTGTTGTGTTGAGGTTTATATCCCTAGAGCGTGTAGATAGAGTAGATTAGGTTTTGCTAAGATGGCGCATGTTCAACAATTCTGGGTTGGACATGGCTCTGTACGTTAGACAGAGATCGCCTCTGAGAAAGCGGTATGCAACAGTCTTAGCTTTTTCAATCGTGCTGCATAGGGCAACTTTTTGAGGCCAGTAATCCTCTTGGTTAGGTACCTCTGTGGTCTCTCCAGCTGCTGGAGATGTGTAACCGGGTACATTCCAATTGGTGCATTGTACTCAATAATGGGTCCGATGAGGGAAGAGTAGAGGGGCACCATTACATCCTTAGATCTTGATGCGAACCCTTTCGTGATCAGATGGGTCACATAGAAGGATTTTCTAACCACTTTGGCAACATGGTTATCAAAGGAAAGCTGACTATCTACTTGGGTCCCTAGATCCCTTATTTCTTCTTCAGATTTCAGGGGATTACCTCCTATGTTGTAGTTTGCGGGTACTCTGTTTTTTCCAAAGGGGATTACTACGCATTTTTTTGCATTTAGCTTGAGACCATGGCTTTGACACCATGCATCAGTCTCATTTAGGCCCTTCTGGAGATTCTCCATGTCGGCCGGAGACTCTGTTATAGCACCCAGTTTGCAGTCATCTGCAAACTGTCAGCCACAGCCCTTCTGTGTTTGCCTGTACTTCTGAGAAGTATATGCCAAACAGAAGGGGCCCCAGGACAGAGCCCTGAGGCACACCACTCGTTACTTGTCTGGATTCGGACATGGATCCCGCTACTCTTACTTTATGGGATCTGTCTGAGAGCCAGTTTGCGATCCATCTTGTGACGTAAGGGTTTATGCCCAGGCTGGTGAGCTTATCAATAATACCTGAATGGGGAATGGTGTCAAATGCTTTAGCAAGGTCAAGGTAAGCTGTGTGTACCTCCTTTCCCTTATCTATAGCCTAAGTAACTGTCTCAAAGAAATCCGCCAGGTTCAGGAGGCATGATGTGCCCTTGACGAAGCCGAACTGTGTGGGGTCCAGCGACTGGAGGTTCCCAATCTCTCCATTTATGAGTTCCATAATGATTCGCTCCATAGCCTTACAGATCAGACTGGTCAGGCTTATTGGTCGGTAGTTCCCAGTGTCAGTTGTGGCCCCACCCTTGTGTAGCGGGACCACCATTGCCATGCGCCATTCTTTGGGCACATATCCTGTGGAGAGGCTGAGACTGAACAGGGTATTAAGATGCGGGGTTAATTCCTTTTGGAGCTCGCGTATGAGACAGCCTGGGACACCATCTGGTCCTATAGAGGCAGTGGTTTTAGCTTTAGATAGAGCCTTGTTAACCAGCGTATCAGTAATAATTGGACTTGCACAATCCCCTGGAATGGTAATAGGCCCTGTAGGTGATTGAGGGGGGGGGGGGTTTGCACTGAACCTGTCAGCCAAGATGTTGGCAATGTCAGAAGGGTCAGTGTATTTTGTTCCATTTTGTACTAGCTCAGAACAGACCTGAGCATTGCCATTTAGGTTTTTGACGTAGCCATAGAAGGTCTTATGGTTATCCTTGGCAACTTTCTTTTCAAAATTAGCTTTAGTTGACTTGATGAAGGCCCTCAATTTCTTACTAATGCTGATCAGGGATGATTTTTCTACTTGAGATTTGGCCTTTTTTTGTATAAGTCTCCTCCTTTTATTGTAAAGTTTGCTTATGGCCGGGGTCCACCAGACTGGTTTCTTCTTCCTTGAGGAAGGAGTCTTGGTTATATTTGGGATAGCACGGTCCATGCAATGCTGAAGATGCATAATAGAGTGCCTTGGTGTAGGATTCCGCATCCTGGATATCATTATCCTTCTGCAAGGGAATAGTGAAGCTTTCCACTTCGGATGCAAGTAGCTTGAAGTTTGCTTTGCAAAGGTTTTTGACTATGGTTTCTTTGACTGGGGGAGGTGGAGGGGTGAGGATGTCCAGGGTTATCAGTTTGTGGTCGGATCTGACCAAGGATGGAGTGATAACGGGTGTGGTACAATGGGTGCCCATATTTGTGATGATTAAATCCAATATGTTTTCTTTTTTCCTCTCTCTGCTTGCCGATCTCGGGCTCCGGAATGTTTTTGTCTGTAATAAAAAAGGAAGTTGTTGCATGAGGGGTAAATGTGTTGATCCTTTTTTAGGGATTGTTCCAGTCATATTAGAAATTGAAGGCATTGTTGTTTCTCCTACTTCAGTCATAGGATCTTCTTTCTGTGTTTGTACCACAATTTCACCTTCTTCTTGATGAACTATACAACCATTCTTTTGTTTCTTTGCCACTGTATCATATGCCTTATTAGCATGCACTGCTTGTCCTCGTATATTTTTCCCCTTTTTTATTATTATTATTGTTGGTTCTATTACTGAGCTTCCTAAAGGGTCTGAACCCTTCTTTTGATGGTTCTGAAACCAACTGTTCTGTTTTTAACAGCTCAACAGTTCTTGTAAGAGCTGGTAAGCTTCAACTTAAACTGCTGTTTTTATCAAGAGTGCTTCAGCTGTCTTTAACAGCTCAACAGTTCCTGTAAGAGCTAGCAAGCTTCAACTTAAACTGCTGTTTATATTAAGAGGGCTTCAGCTGTTTCTTACCAGCCCAACAGTTCTTGTAAGAGCCAGCATACTTCCACTCTAACTGCTGTTTGTATCAAGGGTGTTTCAGCTGCTGTTAACATCACAATAGTTTTAGCAAGCTTCAATTTAAACTGCTGTTTGTAACAGCTCAACAGTTCTTGTAAGAGCTACCAAGCTTCCACCTAAACTGCTGTTTGTACTAAGAGTGTTTCAGTTTTCTAAATATTTGAGAGCAAGAGGTGGCACGTTCATTCTTTTTTCTTATCTTACCACACTTTCAGACCTCAAACTGAAGGCGTAAAAACTAAAGGAGGCAGTGTTTCAATATTCATTAAAGTAAATACCCCTCCAGATTGGTTAAACATTATGATTCGCTGGAAACACTTCAGGTGCAATTACCTGTTGATAGGACACCTGTTCAAGTCATTGCCATCTACAGGGCCTCCGCCATGAATCTGGACACCCACTCTGCCTGTTTGGTTCTACTTGAGTCTGTCAAGAAGCATCCAAACACCATGACTTTGGGTGACTTTAAGTACCCATCCATTGACTGGGTAAATTACTTGGGCTCAAACTCACTTGTCCAAAGTTAACTCCAGTGCCCTGGACCACCTGGTTGACACCCCACAAAGGGTACCAACATCTTGGATCTGGTACTTACTAATATGGGGGACTACTGTGAAGTCCTCCCTGGTGAGATCTGGCCATGAATCGGTCTCATTCAAAGTAGCTATCACACCTGACCCCCCCCCCCCCTTGCAGAAACTAAACTAAAATACTTTTCCAAAGCAGATTAGAATCTCTTACGGGATGGTATAAATAGCTCCACTGCACCTCCTCCCTCAGATGGAACTGGCAACTATGCCAAGCTCTACAGCAATGCTTTATACAAACACCTGAATAACTGCATTGACTTGGCCGTACCTGATAGGACCAAAACAAGCTGTGCCTGGTGGACGACTGCCATTAGCAGGCTTTACAATAAGAGCAAGAAATTGCTATCTAAGAGTAAGAGGGAGCGAGCCCTCCTAAACTAGAAACACTCCCTCCTCAGCTTAAACAAGCAAATAAGACTTCTTGTGAAGTCCCCCAAAGGAAACTATGAGTCCAAATTAACTTTCTCAACAAAGGACAACCACAAGGCATTCTATAGTTACATCCATAACCTAAAAGGAAAGGCCCAGATTTGTGCCGAACTGGTAGTTAATGATACCACATATACTGAGCCTGTGGACATAGCTAACCGGTTGGCTAACAGGTTCTGTGAAAACTTCACTTCCCTGTCCCGCAACACATATCCCTACCACATGTCCCCTACCTTGTATCTCTAAAGAGCAGGTCGTAAATGCCCTCTCTAAGGCCAAAACACAACGTCTATGGGACCTGATAACATCCCAGTCTGCATCCTACATGGGCACTAGCATGAATTAGCAACACCATTGGGTACTCTTTTCAGTCATAGTCTAAGCACTGGCTTCTTACCAGCCAAATGGAAAACAGCCACCATTATTCCCTTGCGCAAAGGTGGTGCTTCCATTGATCCTGGGAACCATAGACCTATTAGCCTGACTAGCGTTATCTGCAAGGCCATGGAATGAATCATCATGGACCTTATCAGCAAAGATATAGGTAATCTCCAAACACTTGGCCCTTTTCAGTTTGGATTTGTCAAAGGGAGATCATGCCTGATAACCTGGTGGACTTCTTCGAGACAGTCACGAAGGCCCTGGACGAGGGGAAATTTGTGCATACAGCCTATCTGGACTTAGCCAAGGTGTTTGACACTATCCCACACTCGGGCATCATTGACAAACTCACCCAACTAGGCATCAACCCTTATATCGTTAGATTGGTCCCTAACTGGCTCACTGATAGAACTCATGTAGTCAAAATAGGGGAAGCCACCTCCAACAGCAGACCTGTAACCAGTGGTCCTGGGACCTCTACTGTTTGGAATCTATTTCTCTGAAGTACAAAGAAAAACTAAAGGTCTGTGGCTGACCGTTTGCTGATGACTGTAAACTGGGAGTGTTCGTAGAATCTCCAAATGATGTCAACAACAACAAAAGAGGGTCTTACACAAACAAATGATGGATGCCAGAGTCATGGCCTTAAACTTAATGCAAAAAAATGTATTATCATTCCATTTGGTAAAAACATTCTTCCTGCTAACTACCACATCAATAGCAACACCTTAAGTATGCACTCAGTGGTGAGAGACCTGGGCACACAGGTTGATAGCAACCTTACCTTTGACCACCATGTCTCTAAAGTGGTAAGAAGGACATTCTGTTTTGCTCATCTCATAGCTAAGGGCATTGCCTACAGAAAAACAGAAGTTATAACCTCCCCTGTACTCTCCCCTTATCGGGCCAATAATAGAGTACAATGCCCCTTTTGGTATGTACCTTTCCAAGCACCTGCAGCAGCTGAGAAGCCACAAAGGCTCCTCACAAGGAAAATTCAAGTCTTTAGCATCTGTCCTATGGGGATCTTCTGAAATCACTGTTACTTTATTCTGTTTCATGCAGACTACTTGGAGGTGATCTCTGCCTTGCATACAAGGCAATCTCTGACCCTGCTTTATTGAAAATACTGCATTTCCGTAAGTCAAATGGTACACAGATTACTCACTCTAAAGGCCTTAACCTGGTATGTGACATTAATAAAACCTGTTGGAGGGAGAGATCAGTCTCCCAGAACAGGCTCCCACTTTGTCAAACAGAGCACCTCACTGACCCTCTTCTGACACAGTCTGGACGATTGGATGAGTGACTGTAAATTCACCGCAGAGGTTCTACCTTTGTCCCTCTTGGACAGGGGCAGTAGGTGCTGATTGTGGAAATAAGGGTAAGGGTAAGAACTTGACTAGGCTTGTAAGAGCCCTAGGGTCATTAGCCTAGTAACTTCTATGATCCTGTGTGTGGCCTGCGGCAATTGTATGTATGTGTGTGTGTTTTGTCCGTGTGTGTAGTGTGATTGATAGGATGAATATTAGACAAGATTTTTTTCTTGCTTTTGTTTTTATCATTGTTGTAGTAGATCATTTAACACACAGCCATACACACGTGTGTGTGTGTGTGTGTGTGTGTGTGTGTGTGTGTGTGTGTGTGTGTGTGTGTGTGTGTATATATATGTATATGTAGATATATATGTATACATATATATATATATATATATATATATATATTTACATATACAGTGGATATAAAAAATGTACACAGCCCTGATAAAATGCCAGTTTTCTGTGATATAAAAAAGTGAGACCACAATAAATCATTTCAAAACTATTCCCACCTTTAATGTGACCTATAACCTGTACAATTCAGTTGGAAAACAAATTTATTAATGCATGTTAATGTATAATTATCTGTAGAACACAGCTGCAGTGGGCTCCTATCCTCAAAGAAGACAAAGGAGCAGCTGCATCTTGAATTTTAATAAAAAACTCATTTTAATGATAGTTTATGCTTTAACATGTACAAAGAATGAAAATGTTACTTTCGTACATAAAAACTGCTTTTTAGTATGAAATCATTCCAAATGACAGATTTATGTTTTTTGTTAGCCTTTATTTTACTTGGACTGATTTCTTAAAGTTTTACTTGGTTGACTTACAAAGTTCATTCAGGCCTGATTCATGAGTATCTTTTTGTATTGCTTCAAGATATTTTTAAGACCCCATTGATATCCCACTTTCATTTTGTTTTGCACAGCCCAACAGCTTTTATGAAAAGTTGGCAAGAGAATTTGAAAAATGGGCTGGCATGTCACTCAGAACTTGTAAAGTGTGTCTTATACTACTGTATATGAAATGTCAGAAAATAGTATTATTTTACTTTAGAAAAGAATATTAAGTTTGGTTCTAGTATCTGATGTTGCCTTTACCGTCTGTTCTTCAACTGATGAGTCTCAGATCTGACAACAGATCTGTCCTTGTCTACTCTGATAGACATTAATTAGGCTCTGTAGCTCTAGCTCCTCTCCTTATCCATAATCCCTCTCTTCTTCTTAGTTACCTCAGATCTTGTTTGCCTCCTCAGGGATAAGATGTGGTTAAATTTAGCTCAAGTGTTGTGGATAAGTAATATCTTTTGATGATTTCTATCCAGCTGGAGATTTTTTTCTGTTTCTTTCCTTCATCCCCCACTACAAAAAAAGTGTTTCATAAATAGATTTAGATAACTTCTTTTAGGATTCTTTTTTCCTGTTGGGCCTTCAGCCCTTATGGGCTCTCTTGTTACCTCTGTGGTATTTCTTACTACCGCTGTTGGTTTTACTCTTCCCTCTTCTACTCTTGGATATTGTTGATTACCATTATTGGTATTTTATCTGTTTATCCTTTCCTTTTAGAAGTACCTCTTTTTCTTAGGATGTCAGAAAAACTACAGGTTTTAAAAAGTGGACTGCTTGCGTTCAAAAAATTCCCAATTCTGACAGTCACTCAAAATGTGTTTGCTGCCTCGGTCCAGGTCATCTTAATGTAGAATGTGAAATCTTTGCCAGTTTTAACAACTGGTTTTTGTTCAAGATAAAGAATAAACTGATATTAAAAGGACTCCGTCCTTTTTCAGCTTCATCTATTTCTGGAACCCATCCTTTTCCAAGAAATCCTCAGGAGAAGTACAAGACTAAAACAAGGACATGAAGAAGCACACTTCTCCAGACTCAACTCAACCTGAGAAGGTTTCTAAAATGGTAGAAACGCCAAACTCCATGGCTCTGATGCTGACAAAATCTAAAATATCAGATCCAAATCGATCCAAGTCACCTCGGGTAGATTTTCTCCAGAACCAGTAACTTTGAGGCCATACTTTCCTTCCTTCAGGACAAGCCTTGAAAAGTATCCTGTCCGCCTTCAACATTGTCTTCCCTCTAGTCATCTAGAAGCTTAACAGAAGCAGATGTGGATAGGATGATGAGAAAAATTCTCAGAACCCATTGTTCTGGCTCTGTGTCCCATTAGAAACCTGAGTCTTTCAACAACCCCAGCCTTTGACTCCTACTCTAATCCATCCAGTGGTTTTGGAGATGTCAAACCTGGGATATCTCAGTATGTCTGTGTCAGATCAGAAGACTTGGCCTTCTTTGACTCTGACACCCTCTTGGATCCAGATGGGTCTGATCTTGTCAGATCTGGATGAATCTCAGAGCCGTAGTTTCAGTGCCAGATCTGGAGAGATGGAATCAACTCTGATGCTCTCGGAGCCATCCCTCCCTCTCGTAGGTTTGGCATTAGACAGCTTGGTTACAATCTCTGCTTCGAGGCTGGAGCTGGGAGGGATCGGGTTTCGTCCTACACAGGCTTATATAGATCCAGTGAGGTTGAGGCTCATCTCTCCCATGGCTTCACCTTTTGAAGCAATGTGGACAACCTACACCTCTTCTAGGGAAAATGCCCCCCCCCAGGTCCACCCCATGCTCAGTTGTCATCGGTGGAAGCTGGGTCTTTTTATTTTGACCCATCAGGACAGCTGGTTCACTCAAGTCTTGAGACTGTACTCATTCTGGACTCCACTGGCGCTTCCGGGTCCTCTCCAGAGCCTCCCACTGAAGAGCCCCTTCAGAAGCAGTCATGTAAGAGAACACCTAGACTCTCTATAAGAGTCTTTAACAGAAGACACTGACGTTGATGAAGGGGAAGGGTCCCCCAGATCAGCCCTTGATGTTTTATTTGGCAAAATACTTGAACTTCTTAGACAGAAAGGTAGTTGGTTTTCCGACTTCCCCCTTCCTAAGAACAGTCAATGTTCCTTGAGGCTTTTGGAACTGGCTCAGCTAAGACTTAGGTTGTCACCTTGGCAGATGAGAGGGGAGACCTTATCTCCCTCCAGGCTTGGAAAGATCTGGATGTCATGGAGCCCATCCTCAAATGTTTTAACAAGCATCTTGTAGCACCTAAGGAAAGGGCTTACTGGAGCAAGAGTCCCCCTGTGGATGCTGTGATAGCTGCAGCAGCCACCAAGAAAGAACTTGCAGACTAGAGTTCTACTATCCATCCTTTTAACATGGAATCTAGGACTTTGGACAGATATGGGAAGTGTATCTACGCATCAGCAACCTTCACCCTCAGGTCTGTGAATGATCTGGCACATGTGACAAAATTTCAGAGGGAATTTATTAGACAATTTTCCAATACCCTCTCAGAGTCCATGTTTGCAGAGGACAAAAAGGCAGTTTATTTGCAACTGGGCATCCTCCAGTCTCTATCCATTGCTTCCATGAGATTGTATCAGAGAGAGCAGCTAGCTCGGAGGGTTCAGGAATAACCATTAAAAGGCATGCCTGGATGTGCCTTTGTGATTTTGCGAAACCCTTCAAGTCTTCATTCATCAGGGCCCTCTTACCATATTCAGCTACACAATAAAAGAGACCCTCTCTAGGAGTGTACAGGACTGGAAGACTTTGTCTGCCATTGTAATCCATTTTTCTACCCTTCAAAGGACCACCTCCTTAGGTGGCAGAAAATTACCAAAGAAGACAGGGGACCTAAGATCAATTTTGGATCTCGGTAGTATGAAGCACCTCATAAAACATGCAAAATTATGGATGGTCACAGCTCAGTCCATCCTACTACTGTTGGAGAAGGACAATTGGATGTGCTCCATACATCCCCAGGATGCATGCTAGCACATCAAAATACACACATACTCCAGGAGATGTCTACGCTTCTAGCTGGGAGCCAGTCACGACCAGTTCAGAGCACTGCCCTTTGGTCTCACCACAGCCCCCAGGGTGTTCACCAAGTGAGTGGCAATGGTTGTGGCTCACCTGAGACTGCAAGCATTCTGGGTGCTTCTTTATCTAGATGACTGGCTCCTTTTTGCTTCAACCAAGCCTCTACTAATTCAAGCCAGGGACTACTTGCTCCACCTCTGTCTCCAGCTAGGCATTACTATAAACTGCACCAAATTACAGCTTTGCTCGATACAATCTCTGTAGTACATTGATGCCCATCTAGATACCTGAACACAAATTGCAACTCTGCCTCAGACATTAGTGGACACTTTAAGAAAGCAAGCATTACACATTTTTTCTCTTCATTCACCTCCAGCCAAATTAATCTTACAAATACTGAGGTCAATAGCAGCTTCAATAGTATTTGCACCTTTGGCTTGCTTTTACATGAAGGTGTTACAGTGGACTGTAGTGGTGCAGTGGTCAATAAGTCACCAAACATCACTCGTTCATATGAACATCTGCAGGCATCACATAACATGGTGAGTTCATACAGAAGTCGTTTTGAGCTGCCCTTTGACTCTACCCACACCCAAGGCTACAGTGACTACAGATACCTCCCAACTAGGGTGGAGGGCATTATTTGGAAAGAACAGTCCAAGGCATGTGGTCCCAAATAGAAACCAGTCTTCACATCAGCATCCTGGAATGGAAATGAGAGCAGTCCTATTAGCGTTGCACATGTTTCAAGATGAAGATGTTCTCCCTCTAGGGATGATTGCTATTCAGACGGACAACGTGTCTGTGGTCTGGTACATCATCAAACGGGGGAACCCAATTCTACCCACTATGTTGGGAGGCAGTGGGTGATCCCTTCCGACTGCTTTTTCTGGCAATGCTTATTCCAGAGAAAACCAATGTGCTAGCAGACAAAATGAGCAGGTACATCATACTTCCTCACAAGTGGTCTCTCAATCACTCAGTGGCGGAAATATTTTGCAGATGGCATCAGCACTGCTGTGACCTATTTGCTTATCCCATCAATACTAAGTGCTGCAGGAACTTTGTCGTTATCCCCCCCAGAGGGGGAGTTACAGAGAGACTGTATTTCTATATGCCTTCCCTCCAACTCCTGTCATCCCCAAGTTATTCAGAAAGCATTACAGTGGAAGAGCAAGATTATTGTCATTGCCCCATTCTGATCTCGCCAAGTGTGGTTTCCCTTCCTCTGACCTCATCTAGTTCATTCTCCCTGGGTGCTGAATCCTACTAAGGACCTTCTATCTCACTTGTCTAGTTTGCCTCTTCAGGACTTGCAATCGCTCAAGCTCACTGCATGGTTTCTGTTCTTTCAGTAATGGCTGTCAACTCTAGGCTTTCTTTCTCCATTTTGCCACATTCTTATGTCATCCCAGAAAGGCTCTACCAGGACGATTATAAGAACAAGTAGAAAAGATTTTCTTTCTGTGCCCAGCAGAGACATCTAGACCCCTTTTCAGCACCGATTCCAGCTATTCTTGATTGCCTTGCTACCATTTTCAGTAATGGGGCTGTTATTTGACAGTTAAGGTACAACTGGCTGCAATATCAAATTTTCACATAAGTAAAAAAGAATTCATCTGATATTGTTAATCCTTGTTCATTCCTTACGTATGGGTATCGGTTCCGACCTCGGAACCGAACCGGCCATCTTCCAGCCTCGCGTCCGCTACAAACTCTTGAGCAAAACTCTTATCCAGAATTCACCTCTCTGTTACCTCAGATTTCATTTGCCGCATCGCCATTCAGTCGTGTCAAGCTGCTTCTCTTGAGCCTAAGTATAGATATTTGTTGTCAGACTAGTCTAACATAACCTTTTCTGTCAGAAAAGTTTCTAATTTGTTGTCTCTTACCTTATCGCATTTAGCAACTATATTTCCTTGAGTTTCCTTCTCTTTACCGCAAGGTATTTTCTCCTTTACCATCGTTGGTAAACCCTTTTTTTCTTCATTACCTTCGGGTATTCTTTCGTACCATTGCTGGTACCCTTTCTTCCTTCTCCTTTTCTATCATGGCAGATAAAAAAGGATTTAAAAGGTGTTCAGATTGTGGACACAAATTACCTACATCAGATGCACACTCTGTGTGTTTATTGCTTGGGTGTGCCTCACTTATCTGTTGACCCACCCTGTGGTATTTGTAAGAACTTTTCCAACAGAACTTTGATTGAGAGGAAAAATAAATTTTTACTGAAGGGACTTCTTAAATCTCCCTTTTCAGTGGCTATTTCTGGGTCGGAGGTTTCGACCCCTCCTAGAGCCCATAAGAAAATATCGGATGATCCTACAAAGGCCAAGTCTCTGCCTTTGTCCCTGGCTGGGGACTCCCGCCAACCAAGACCTAAGAAGGCTAAGATTTCTGCTTCGGAACCCACTCTGTCGGCCCCAGGGCTTTCGGTGCCTAGACCTTCGACGCCATCAGTGATTTCAGCTCCGTCTACTGTAGCCTTTACTGTATCGGTACCGAGGGGCTCCTTGGTTCAGACTACTACTACATTGGCACCGACTGTTCAGTCGGCGCAGACCTTAACCACATCGGCTTTGACATCTTACCTGGAACAGACACCTCAGTTATTGGCACCAGTTTTGTCAGTTCCAGCTTCGGTACTGACAACC
This sequence comes from Protopterus annectens, assembly GCF_019279795.1. NCBI lineage: Eukaryota > Metazoa > Chordata > Ceratodontiformes > Protopteridae > Protopterus > Protopterus annectens. The sequence goes on along the minus strand of NC_056746.1, from coordinate 977,702,116 downwards.
ACTTCGGCACCGATCTTTTTGTCAGTGCAGACCATGACCTCGGCACTAACGATTTCCTCGGTGCAGACACCTGTAGTCCAGTCTCTCTCGACACCGTTGTTCTCAGTGCGGACTAGTGAGGTGGGCACCGAGCTTGTTTCTTCTGTGGACAGACCTGTTTCTCCCTCAGCTGTGTCCGTGAGGTCCACTAAAAGCTTTTCTGAACATAACGTGTTGCGTCTTGTGGATCAAGTGCTCCGGACTGGTGAGGTGGGCACCGAGCTTGTTTCTTCTGTGGACAGACCTGTTTCTCCCTCAGCTGTGTCCGTGAGGTCCACTAAAAGCTTTTCTGAACATAACGTGTTGCGTCTTGTGGATCAAGTGCTCCTAGCCAGAGGAATCCCCCCCCCCCCCAGGACCTATCCTTCCTTGGGAGGTGATCACCTATCGCAAAAGACCCCTTCTTATTCTCCTCTTTCATTGCCTTTGAAGCCCCTTGATATAGCACAGTCTTCCCCTTCTATGGTTCCCTTTATGGACCTCACTAAGGAACCGCAGTTGCCTTCGTGGCAGGAGAGTTTTGCTACGACCCAGGATGATAGTTGTGACACATGTAATTTGATGTTTCACAGTCATCCGGGGACTCCGGGTCGGCAGGCTGTCCTGGACACTCACCCCTCTTCAGGTGGACCATTCTTCCAACTGATGGAGAAAGCTCCGGCTTCTGCTGGCGATACTGTGCTGTCTATCTCCCCACTCTCCTCTGGACCGCTATGTTCACAGGTCGCACCTAGTGGACACTGGGCGCAAGGGCCTCAGGACATATTCCCACAGGAAACCCCCTTTCCGTTGTCTTCCCCAGCTTCCCCCTCTGAGGAGGTTCACCGGAAAAGTTTGTGCAAGAGGAAGCACATGGACTCCACAGAGGAGTCCCTCACTGAAGGCACAGACTTTGATGATGGGGAAGGATCCCCTCGGTCACCCTCTGAGGTATCCTTTGGTGATGTGCTCGAAATCCTTAAACAGAGAGGTGACTGGCAGCCCTCTAATCCGACCTCTGAGGTGTCTGTGTTCCTGCAGGCTTTTTGCGCCCGGCCCCCTACCTCCTGGGTTACTCCACCTGCCGATGAACTGGTCCGGCTCATCGTGCTGCATACTTGGAAGGCTCATGACACCGTCGAGGCTATTCCCCGGAGGCCAGATAAGATTTTGTCCCCTCCTGCTACGGATCCCCATTGGTCCAAAGGTCTTCCTGTGGATGCTCTGGTGGTGGCGTTTGCAACCAAAAAGGATCTGGCGGAAGAAGAAAGCCAGACTGTCCATCCAACCAACAGAGAGTCTTGGGCCCTGGACAGGATAGGGAAGCGCACCTTTGCATCAGCGACCTTTGCTGTCAGGTCCCTGAATTATATGGCACACTTTACCAGGATTCAAAGGGATCTAATTTCTGAGCTTTCTGAAACCTTGGCTGGTGCCATGTCTGATAAGGTCCGTGACAAAGTGGCCTCTCAGCTGGCCACATTGAATCAATATCTAACTCCTCCATGCGACTGATATCTCGCGCATTAGAAGGAGCAGCTAGAGCGGCGGGTTCAGCTGTGGTCTTGAGACGACAAGCCTGGATGCGCTTGTGCAATTTCGCGGAACCCTTTAAGGCTTCCTTTCCTAACGCTCCCATTGAAACCTCTTCATTGTTTGGACCCAAAGTTAAAAGCACACTGGCCAGATGTGAACAGGACGGTAAGACCCTTTCTGCCGTAGGTGTCCATTATTCTTCCCCTCAATATGCTTTCTCCCGAAACCAAAAGAGTGGGAAGATATGGTTCAAGAAGTCTCAGGGTCCTTTCTGTGACACACAGGCCGAGTTCTCCCCTAGAGGCAGAGGGGGAAACTCACAGGGAAGATGCCCCTTTTGGGGCAGAGGGGGTCCGCGTAACCAGGGTTCCAGGGACTCTCTTCCTGGCCAATCCTACCAGCGCTCCTGAAGAGCGGCCCAACTCCTTTCCTCTGGAGGTGGTTGGGGGTCATTTCTCCTTGTACCCTTCTGCCTGGCTAACCATCACCACCGATTCTTGGGTACAAAGGATTATAACCAGAGGTTATCATATCCCCTTCGATCTTTGTCCTGTCCCTTCAAAAAACCTACCTGACGTTCCACCCAGTCAAAGGGAAAAAGCAGCACTAGAGATAGAAAAGCTGCTAAGAAAAAGAGTCATCCAAATAGTCCTTCCAGATTAGATAGGATCCGGATTCTACTCAAGACTATTTTTGGTGCCAAAGAAAACCGGGGACTGGAGACCAATTTTGGATCTCAGTGTATTGAACAAGTTTGTAAGAGTACAAAAATTCCAGATGGTCACAATACAGTCTATCCTCTCGCTTTTGGAAAAAGACGATTGGATGTGCTCGATAGATCTTCAAGATGCGTACTACCACATAAAAGTGGACAGGCCATCAAGACGATTTCTGCACTTCAGTGCGGGAGCCAGTCACTACCAGTTTAGAGTGCTGCCCTTCGGACTCTCTACAGCCCCCAGAGTGTTCACAAAGTGCATGGCAGTCGTCACAGCTCACTTGCGACTACAAGGATTCAAGGTGTTTCCATACCTAGATGACTGGCTCATCTCCGCCCCCACCAGACATCTATTGGAAGAAGCCTTGGCATACTCTCTCTTCGCTGCACAAAGTCTAGGCATAACCATAAACTGGCAAAAATCCAATCTCACCCCATCTCAGTCCACAGAATTCATAGGGGTCATCTTGGATACTAAGAATTGCAGAGCACAGAGTTCTAAGGATAAAGCAACAACTGACCACAATCCTTTCAAGGGAAAAATCCTCAGCTCACTCTGTCCTACAAGCTGTTGGGTTCCATGGCAGCCTCCATCACCATTGTCCCCCTGGCCAGTTTCACATGAGGCTTCTACAGTGACTTTTGCTCACCCAATGGTATCCTTTCCAATATCCTCTTTCAGCCAAGATTCAAGTAACTCAAAGGTGCAAACAGGGTTTGAATTAGTGGATGACCCACAACCTGTCACAATGGTCTTGCCCCTTCTCCCCCCAGCAGCCCAAGGCTACAGTGACCACGGGCGCCTCCCTGATGGGGTGGGGGGGTCTATATCAGGAACAGACAGTCAAAGGCACTTGATCCAAATTGGCAGCCCAACTGCATATAAATGTTCTAGAGCTGAAGGCAGTGCTTCTGGCATTGCAAGCATTCCATCCCCTGCTGCCGTCTGGGACGATTGCGATACAATCAGACAACATGGCGGTGGTCTGGTACATCAACAAACAGGGTGGAACCAAATCTTACCCCCTTCGTCAAGAAGCCATGAGGGTATGGCAGTGGGCGATGGCTACCAACCGCTTTCTTCTAGCAATGCACATTCCTGGGAGTTCCAACGTTAAAGCAGACAGACTCAGCAGGTGCATTCTACAACCTCACGAGTGGTCTCTGAATCCCTTGATAGCGGCGGAGATCTTCCACCGCTGGGGCCGACCTTGCTTGCGAACTCTTTGTATCCCCGACCAATTACAAATGCAGCAACTACTTCACCCTGACTTCCCCTCCGGGACAGTCACCCAGGGACGCTCTAGTCCACGATTGGCTCTCGGGTCTTCTTTATGCATTCCCACCTCTCCCCCTCATTCCCCAATTTCTGAAGAAAGTGGCCTCACCTGCTAGATCAACCATGGATTTTCCATCCAACCCCGGGGTTGATCTCTCATCCGCAGGACCTGATTCATCCCAACTTGGACAGCCTGAAGCTCACAGCTTGGCTCCTCCAATTCCCTTGATTGCCATGCAGAATGATCTTTCTTTACCAGTATGGGACATTCTTATTGCATCTCATAAGTCTTCCACTAGAATTACTTATCTAAGCAAGTGGAAAAGATTTACCTGTTAGCTGAAAGAAAAACAAGTAGATCCCTTCTCAGCACCAGTGTCGATAATACTAGAGTATCTAGCTGACCTTTTTCAATCGGGTCTGTCGGCCTCTACCATTAGAGTTCATTTGGCTGCAGTATCTAATTTCCATGAGGGTGTCCAAGACTCTCCTCTTATGTCACACAAATTATGCAAGACCTTCATAAAAGGTGTGAATCATCTGAAGCCCCCTTTTAGAGAACCTATTCAACCATGGGACCTGTCATTAGTTCTACAAGATCTGACAATGCCACCTTTCGAACCAGCTTCTTCTTGTGACCTCAGATATTTGTCATGGAAAACCTTGTTTTTGGTCGCCATTACTTCTGCCAGACATATCTCTGTGCTTCAAGCCTTATGCATCAAGAGTCCATACTTGATTTTTCATAGAGATAGTGTCTTTGAGAACTAATCCTTCATTTCTCCCAAAAGTGATCTCTGAAATGTCCATTAATCAAACCATTGAATTGCCAGTTTTCTTCCCCAATCATTCAAACAAAGGAGAGTATTGCCTACATACCCCAAGATATTCACAGGCAAATTTGCTTCTACTTGAACAGGACTAAGGCCTCTCGTAAATCAGACCAGTTATTTTTGGCCTATTCTGGACCTAAATTAGGATGTGCTGCTGTTAAGGTCACATTGGCTAGATGGTTGAAAGACCTTGTGACCTTCATTTATACACAAAGTAATTTTACATTGCCCACTACCATAAAGGCTCATTCGACAAGGTCGGTGGCAACTTCTGCTGCCTTCCATGCCAGAGCTTCTTTACATGACATCTGTACAGCTGCAACTTGGGCTACGCCTCATACCGTCATCAATCATTACAAATTGGATTTGGCCTCTAGGGGAAGAGCATCTTTTTCTGTCCCATATGTAAGGAATGAACGAGGATTAACGATATCGGATAAAGAAGTTATGTCTTACCATAACGTTCCATCTGTATTGTTGATTCTCGTTCAGTCATTACGACCCTCCCTCCTTCCCCCTGCTGTGACTTCTAGTGGATCTCACCATCCTGTTCTTTTAGGTCTTTTGACCAGAGGTAGCCTCTACCTTCTTTTGACTTGCAAACTCAATCTGAGGTAACAGGGAGAGGGGAATTCTGGGTAAGAGTTTAGCTCGAGAGCTTGTAGCAGACGCGAGCTTGGAAGATGGCCTGTTCGGTTCTGAGGTCGGAACCGATACCCATACTTAATGACTGAACGAGGATCAACAATACAGATGGAACGTTATGGTAAGACATAACTTCTTTTTCTCTAACTTCCTTGAAATTGTGCAAAGTGTTTTTAAGGACACTTTTGCTGCTTCGGCTTCCTATTAAGGATCATATCCCTCCTTAGAAACTTATACTTGTCCTTAAGCCTTAACTCAGCCTCTTCGAGCCTGCAGCCAGGGAAGAATTAAAGTATTTATCCTGAAAAACACTTTTCCCAGTTGCCATTACATCTGCTACATGGGTATCAGAACTCCATGCACTTTCTTCCCAACCACCTTTCCTAATTTTTCTTAAGGGAAGAGAACCTCTTAAGACTAACTCTTCCTTTCTGCATAAAGTGGTGTTGGAAACAAAGCTTATCCAGTCAATTAACCTACCAGTTTTTTTCTCAAATATTGCTAGCAAGGGAGAATACATGCTGCATTTATTAGTGGTGCATAAACAACTCAGATCTTATATTCACAGAACTAAAGACCAAAGGAAGTCAGAACAGCTGTTTGTTTCCTTTTCCAATTGGGCAAAGGAGTGTCATAAATAACTTTAACCAGATGGCTGTCTGATTGTATTGTCTTTGTTTACAAGAGCAAAGGACCATCATTTCCCAAACATCCTAATGCTCACTCCACCAGAGCTATGGCTGTATCATCTGCTTTTTGCTCCAAAGCACCAATAGATGACATGTGTGCAGCTGTTACGTGGTCCAGTGCTCATACCTCTATAGCCGATTACAGGTTAGACATCTTATTTAGGAATAGGGCAGCTTGTGGCTACACTGTACTCTCAAATATCCATCCTTGGGGACCACCCAAGAATACTTTAGCCATCAGTGGAGAAACAGACAAAAAAGATAACATCAGATATTATAGTTATGTATTCACATTAACTCTGCATCTGTGTTGTCTGTTTTTGTCCTTCCTCAACTTTCTATCTTCCAGTCTCCCATCCTTTTTGATTGTGTCCTAGTGTGCCCTGAGGGATATTCCTTAATTGTCTTGCTATGTGGTTTCAGGAACTCTCCTTTATTTCTTCACCCTTTCTACTCTTTAGTAGTACCTTTGTTTTTTTTTTTTTTTTTTTTTGTTGATGTTTTTGCCTCAGCGGTTGTTAGTGGCTGATCGTATTTTGTAATATTGTGGTTATTTGAATAGAGGACAAACTCAATCTGAGGTAACTAATGAAAAGAGAGGGATTATGGGTAAGGAGAAAAGCTTGAGCTACTGAGACTAAGGTCTATCAGAGTGGCTGAAGATGAATCTAATGTTGAGAAAGGACAAAAGCAGGCAACACAGATGCATTGTTATAAGTACTTAATGGTAAACATTTAACGGTTTACTATCAAAATGTCAGCAATGATTCCACTAGTGATGGCTTACACGAATGAAAATGCCAAAAAGGACAACATTGAACAGTCACAAGTACGACACCTTCAAAACACCAACTGTTCAATGTCAGCATTGTCGACATTATCGAAACATACCTTGACTTCTGTTGGCAAGCCCCCTTGCACTCCCCATGTGGGGGGGAGTGCACCCCACACACTCCCTGCTAATTATATATTACAACTCCTAGATCGCACTACAGTGAGGAAAAGGGCAAAGTTCCTAATCCCCACTGTAGTACTATCTACATTCAAAACATCGCTCTCACAACAGCGAATGCACACTAGCATTCGTTGTTGCGGGTTCGACATATTTCAAATCGTCGTTATGATAACTTTCGATAATCAAAGTTTGCATAATGGCATTCGAGATTTTGATTGTAAACCATATTTAACTATAATTTCATAAGGACATACAAGTAATATGATTCTGATACATAGTGATTTTGTCAGCTTGAAAACATCCGTAATATACATTTTGTAAATGAATGTCAAAGCCAGAGCATGTAAATGGCTGGATAAGACTAATTTATGGCATCTAGCAATTAAGAACCATCTTTCTGTAACCATAGAGTATTGTAACAAATGTCTCAGAATAATATATTAGATCTGGCCTTAGATGCAACTCGGCTGCTTACAAAAGCTTAGACTCCAGTTACCTCAGATCTCATTTGCCACTCTTAAGAGAAGCATCTTGGTCCGTCTTCTCAAGCTCCAGTGAGAGAGAAAAAGTTATGTCTTTAACCATAAGCTAAGTGGGTTTTTCCTTTTGTGGTGTAGCCTACTTTTTTCTGTACCCTGCCCTCTGATTCTGTGTTATATTAAAAAAAAACAAAAAAGAAAGCTAGTTTAGTTTAGCTTGTCTTGTTGCGTCCACTGGTACGCTTTTGGTGGGAATTACTGTCCTTTCTCTCCCTTTCCTCCTTTCGTCTCTAAAGTTTTTTTGATATGTCTGAGAAACCTTTAGGTTTCAAAAAATGCACTTTATGCGGGCACAAGATTCCGTTATCTGATGCCCACAGGGAGTGCATATATTGTCTCAGCCCTGCTCACCTCGAAACCTCCTGTACTATGTGTGAAGACTTCGATCAAAGAGCACTGGCCAACAGAAGTAACATGCTTATTTTGAGGGGCCTATAACCTCCTTTGACTCGTCGGCAGGTTCTTCTTGTTCAGGAGTTCAAACCCCTTTCAAAAAGCACAGAGAAGACAGGGAACACAGAAAACATTCCCTGGGAAAGTCTGCTTCCTCATCTTCAGATGAGCCTCCAGCCAAGGCTCCGAAGGCTTCAGATCTCAGAACTTTGTATCTGAATAAATCCTTATAATCCTCTCCTCTGCCCCAAGCTCCTTTGCCTTTGGAGCCCCCTTCTCCTACTGCAAGTTCATCTTCTATAGAGAGGGCTCCTAGGGTCATGCCCAGGCCACCTTCCAGAGCATCTTCTGTCAGGTCTACCCACAATCTTTTGGAATAAGAGGTGGACAGATTGATGAGGCAGTTCCTTCAGACACAGATCCAGATGGCGGTCTTACCAGCTCCATCCCCTTCCGGGACCGTGGGCAGACAGTCACCCATTAGACATTTAGCTCCTTCTCCAATTCAGCCTGCTACTTCAGAGCCCTCTGATCCAAATGCCCCAAGAGCTGAGGTGTTGGAGCCGATAGTGAATCTCACTTTGACCCTGGCACCTTCCCTGACTCACTTGGTTCCAGCTGTGCTGGAGCAGAGCGGTTCTTGGAACCGAAGACTCGACATTGGCTCCGAAGGGTTGACCTCAACTCCAAAGCTTTTAGAGCCGTCACTCCCCGGATTGTCTGGCTCAGTTCCGTCTTCCCTCTCGGAGTGGAGGGCTCGGGGAGTTTGTGGATCCTCTGTCCCAGTAGTCTCAGCTCCAGGAGGATGGTCTTCAGCTTCTCCGGCCCATTCTGCTTTCAAAGTGGTGGAGAGGGTCATCTCCATGCCCAGGAGATCTTCAGCTGCCACCCTTTTGGATCCACGTCTCACCTCTTTGGAGACTGTGTTGGAGACTTCATCACTGCCCCCCCTTGGGACAGCTAGCCCAGAAAAGCCTACAAGTACTTCCACCTTTGGAATCCCAGATCTCCTCTGATATCTCCCTGGAACATTCCACTGAGGAGATTCCCCGGAAGAGAAGGTGCAGAAGGAGACACCTGGATTCCCCAGAGGAATCCGTCACCGAAGCCACTGATTTCGAGGCAGGAGAAGGGTCCCCAAGATCTCCACCTGAGGATGTCTCTTTTGGAGTATATATTATTCTCCAAATGGGTTTTTCCTGATATTTTGTGCAGAGGTCACTTAGCCCACAGGTTGAAATCAAGCATACTGCTAGACTGTAGCAACAAATGCCTCTGAAAAACTAGATTCTCTAGCTTTGTATAAAATAGGCCATCTATCAATTCCCTAATGGCAGTTCACAGTTAAAAAAAAAAAAAAAGAGAGACTACAAATAAGGTCCATGGGTACAAAACACATACATATTTATTTAACTTGGGTATAAAACACATAAATACATACATAGTGACCCAGTGGAATATACTTCAGTAGAGATGTGCATTCTTTGACTGTGAAGAATTCACATTAATATGATGGCCATGTTGATCTTCTGCCCCCCCCCCACACACACACACACACACACATGCACACATCATCATACTGTGACTGCTATTTGCTTTAATACACCACATAGCAAAAAATGATACCCACTTTCTCTGTGCTCATGGTGTCTCATTGAGAAGAAAATGAAAAAATATAAAATCCACAGTAATGTATTGCTAACTCCATGTCCAGTGCCATAAAAATTCAATAAAAACTCAAATGCATTGTGCTGTAGGCACTGTGCATTCTTACCACTGCTCACATATCTACTTGGTCTTCTGTTAGAAAAAGTGAAAGAAAATCAAACCATTGTAATGAATTTCATCTTAGAGTAAACACTATTGTCTGCCCCTCCCCTTACTAAGCCATAACAATGATTACTTTAATGTGACCAGCCTCAGCTTGCCATTTGATTTCTTTCACAAACTGCCTCCCATAAGTCTCACCCTTCTGTCTCCAAAATGTGGAACACTACCTCTCACACAGCAAGAAACAAATTGACAAAATGTGGATCACAGGAACACTTACAGACAACTTCAACTAGCAAATTCTCAGCATGGTTAGTTTCTTCATACTTATTAAAAGTTGTTTTGATGAGGTAGTATGACTGAGAATTATTGACCATGGCTGCTTGCTAGAAAAAAAATCGCAACAGTGAAGTTGCCGGTGGAACAGTGCAGGTATTCAAAATGAGCAGTGCTTGTCCCAGTGAGGTACAGTTGAGAGCTATGCTTCCCGTGCTCCCCTGACAGGTACTCCTGGTGACCAGCTGTGATCCCCAAAAGTGGTGAAAAATAGTCACCAAAATGTATGTTGCAGCAAAGGAGTGAAGGTGCTAATACAGGGAACCATACTTCTCAACTGTGTTTAATGTTGCAGAATATTCCTGATACTACCTTTTTTTTGCCCTGTACCTGATTTTCTGATAATTCATTGAAGATGACAGACAAGTCAGTAATGCCAGACATTAGGATTTCATGATTCTTATTGCTCAGAAAATTCGTGTTGATGCCAAGCCTGTCCTATTAACTTTGTAAGTGAATTGAAGCAATATTTAAAAACTCTTCCTGATTTTGAGTGTTTTTCCCCCCATTATTTTTGGCTATGCTCAGAATTATTGAGCAGAGAAGGTGTAAGATGTATGCTGGGAGCTATACATTTCAGCTGTCTTTGATTTTACAGAACTTGATTTAGTTTGCATACGTTTTGCCCTGTCCTTGATTTTTGTGGTAAATCACTGATGATTACATGCAAGTCAGTAATGCCAAACATTAAACTTTTGTGCTTCTTTATCTTTTAAGTGAATTACAGTAATATTGAAAAAAAAAAAGCTTTCCTTCATTTTAGGTCCTCCCCTCCCACGATTATTTTTGTCTATGTCTGGAATATTTGAGCAGAAAAGTTGAGAGTTATGTAGGGAACCATATGTCTCAGCTGTCTCTTAATTTGCAGAGCATTTCTGATTTTCCATTACACGTTTTGCCCTGTCCCTGATTTTCTGGTAAATCACCGAGAATTACAGGCAAGTCAGTAATACTAGACATAAAAGTTTTATGCTTATTATTGTTAAGAAAATGCACGTTGATGCAAAATCTGTTAATCTGGTGTTGCCATTTTCATTCATTACTCAACTGAAGGGTCTCAGGTCCAGCCTCAGATCTGACTCAGCTGCGAACACTAGACTCACTGATGTAGCTCTTGAGCTCCTCCGTTTACCCTCAGTGCCTCACTATCCTGACACACCTCAGATCTTGTTTGCTGCCACATGGTTCAGAAGTGGATTTTCTGCTGTCAAGCTAGGAGGTTAAATAGGAATCTTTATATCTTTATTTGTAAGTTTTTTATATGTAATATCTTTTTCATCTTCCTTCCTTTGTCTTTGTAATGGACTTTTCTTAATGTTCATATCTTTTTCTGATATTCTAAACTCATTTTCTAGTTAAGCCTTTTCTGCCCTTGTGAGGATATTCTTTGAAATACCATTGTTTGTATTCTTTCTCCTTTCTGTCTACCTGACCTTAAGGTACTTCTGAAATACCATGGTAGGTATTTTTTTCTCTGTTTTAAAAAAAAACTCTTGTCTTTTCTGTTCTGTTTTTTTGATATGGCTGACAAGCCTATGGGCTTTAAGAAGTGTACTTCCTGTGGGCATAAAATCCCTAACTCTGATGCTCATAAGGAGTGCATTTATTGTTTGCGCGCTGCCCATCTAGACGTTGACTGCTGCATTTGTGCAGGATTCAACTCCCTGTGTTGAGTGACAGGAGAAACAATTTGGTGGTAAAAAGATTACTAACTTCATTTTCTGCTTCTGTATCGGTTGGGGTCAAACCCCATTCAGAAAACCTGATAAATGGAGGCATGACTTGGCTGCAAAACAAAAGGAGTCCAGGAAATAGTCCCTTGACCATTCCCCTCATTCAGCTCAGAACCTCCGCTAAAGTTTCTAAAAAAACGGATCCGACTTCAACCTCCGATCCTGCAACTCTGAGCACCAAATCTCCTAGGATCTGATCTCCATGTTTCCCCCAGATCTGATTTCTCTTTAGGTCCCTTCACCTTTTTTACAAGAGACACTGAGGAAACTCTCCGGACCACCTTCCACTTCATCCCTTTGGTCCTCCTGGAGTTTATCTGAGGCAAAGGTGGATAGAATGATGAGGAAGTTTCTCAGGGCTCAGATCCAGATGGGAGCAATTCCATCTCCATCTCCCATCGGACCCACTAGCTTGCCCTCTTTTCAACCTCATGTTATGGTGGTTTCAGAGCCCCCCATCCGAGATCTTCGAAAATGTCCTTGTTGGATTTGAAGACAGGTCGTTCTTCCACTCGGACCAGGCTCCGATCTCTTTGGAACAGGAAGACTCTTGCAGGTGAAGCATTGGTACCAGCTCCAGAGGGTTGTGGTTAACTCTGAAGTATTCAGAGCCATCCTTGCCTCTTGGCATCTCATCGTTGGATAGCTCTGCTTCGACTCCTTCCTCAAGGCAGGGATCTTTGGGTATTCAGAGTTCAGTGTATGTAGCTTTCGCACCAATGCAACTGGCTGTTTTTTCTTCTGGACCTTGTGCCTTTGAGATAATGGAGAGAGCTTTCTCTATAACAGATAGAGGGCATACTTACCCTCTTCATATCCATTTCTTCTTCCTCCATCAAATTTAAGCTCTGAACCTGTCATGTCTATTCCACCGGGACAACCACCCCGTACTGGTCTTCAGACATTCCTCATCCAGGACTCCCCACCTACTTCTGATACTTCACCAGACTGTCCCACTGATGAGGTCCCTAGGAAGAGGACGTGCAAAAGAAGACGTCTAGATTCCCTTCATGAATCTGTCACCGAAGACATGGACTTCAATGAAGGAGAAGGGTCCCCCAGGTCTCCTGCTGATGATATTTCCTTTGGTGAGTTCCTAGAATTTCTTAAGCAGAGTGGTGAATGGTCATTCAAAGCCCTTTCCCAAGAGGAGTCCGTGTTTCTGGAGGCTTTAGGGGCTGGCCTTGTAATGTCTTGGGTGGTCCCTCCGGCAGATGAGTTGATCAGCCTTATCGCATGCCGAGCATGGAAGGAACTGGATACTACAGAACCCATACCTAAGAGGCCAGATAGTTTTTAGCTCCACCCAAAGATTAGGGCCCACTGCAGAAAGGGAGTCTCAATAGATTCCATTGTGGTCACATCAGCCACTGACAGGGATCTTGCAGAACACTGCTCATTTGCGCATCCCCCTAATAGGGAATCCAGAGCCTTGAATGTATTTGGCAAGTGCATTTATGCCTCAGTGACCTTTGTTCTTTGGTCACTGAATTATTTAGCACACACCACCAGATTACAAAAGGATTTGACCAAGGAATTTTCCAAATCTCTTTCAGGGTCCATGTCTGTGGAGGACCAGAAAAAAGTTTCTTCACAACTGGCCACTCTTCAGTCTATTTACAATGTGTCTGTGAGGCTGATCTCACATTCAGCTGAGGGTACTTCTAGGGCTGTGGGTTCAGGCATTGCAGTCAGGAGGCATGCCTGGATGTGCCTGTGTGATTTTGTGGAGCCCTCCAAGTCTTTGTTCATTAATGCTCCTTTTGATGGATCGCCATTGTTCGGCCCCAGAGTTAAGGAAACACACTGCAGAAGTGAGCAAGACAGAAAGACTCTTCTGCTGTAGGGATCCATTTTTCTACTTCTCAGAGGTCCTTCTCCAGGAATAAATGAGGTGGTAAAAAGATGTGGTTTCACAAGTCCCAAGGGCCTTTCCAGGACTCAAGAGAGGATAGTTCTTCCTGGGACGGGGGTGGACTGTAATGGAAGAACGCTATCCTCGTGGCAGGGGTGGCCTGCAGAACCAGAGCTTCAGAGATGCCTTTTCTGAAAAGCTCTACTAGAGTACCTGAAGGGTTGCCTTACTGGTGTACTCTGGAGGCAGTCAGGATGTGCTTATCTCTGCACCTGCAAGCCTGGGCATCCATCACAAAAGACACTTGGGTGCAGAAAATTATATACAGAGGTTATTTCATACCATTTTTCCAAATCCCTCCAACAAAACCAAAAAATATCCCAAATGTTCCACCCAGTCAGTGGGAAGCAGTACTCTTGGAAATAGCAAAGCTGCTAGAAAAAAAAAGTCATCCAAAAAGTTCCCCCAGAATCACGATTCTTTTTTAGCGCAAAAGAAGACAGGGGACTTGAAATCAATTCTGGATCTCAGCCAACTAAACCAATATGTAAAATACTCACAGTTCTATATGGTCATGTCTCAGTCCATTTTGTTGCTACTGTGAGAGGACGATAGGGTGGGCTCGGTAGATCTTCAGAATGCATACTATCAAATCAAAATGGACAGGCGCTCCAGAAGACACCTGCACTTCTGTCTGGGAGCCAGTCATTGCCAGTTCAGAGCACTGTCCTTTGGTCTCACCACAGCCCCCAGGATGTTCACCAAATGCATGGCGATGTTAGTGGCTCACCTGAGGCTGCTGGGATTCTGTATATTTCCATATCTAGATAAGTGGCTCCTGACTACCTCATCCAGGCATCTACTGATTCAGGCAAGGGATTACATGCTCCAGTTAGGTTATCGCCTGAGCATCATGGTCAGTTGCACCAAATCACAACATACGCCTACTCAGACTCTGTAGTTCATAGGTGCTTGTCTAGACACGATTAACCAGATAGCTTTGCTTCCTCTAACAAAAGTTCATACTCTCACATTGCAGGTCATGTAAAATGTGATCTCCCACTCTTACTCAGCAGCAAGGCTAGTCCTGCAAGCCTTAGGATGGATGGCAACAGCAATTACTCTACTTCTGTTAGACAGATTTCATATGTGGGTCCTGTAGTGGACTCTTTCAGTGCAGTGGTCTGTTCTTCAGCATCCCTTAAGTACTCCAGTCAAAATTTCCAAAGCTTGCAAGGAATATCTTCTTCGGTGGATTCATTCAGAAAACGTTTGTCAAGGTGTCACCCCTTTGTTCTCCCACAGATCTAGTCACTATGAATGTCTCCCAAGTGTGTGTGTGTGTGTGTGTGTGTGTGTGTGTGTGTGGGGGGGGGGGGGCATTTCTTCGGAAGGACAGTCCACAGTCCCAGAAGAGGCCAATTTCCATGTCCATATCCTGGAAATGAGAGCAGTCCTACTAGCATTGCAGGTTTTTCAAGTTGTTCTCCCCTCGAGGATGATTGTGATACAAACAGACAACATGGCAGTAGTCTGGTATATCAACAGATGGGGGAGGGGGAGCATACCTTATTCATTGTGTCAAGAAGCAATGAGTGTGCGGCATTGAGTGATCTCTTCTGGTCACTTTCTTGTGGCAACACGCTTGCCAGGGAAAAACAGCTTTCTTGCTGACAGACTAAGCAGGTCCATTTTGCTGCCTCATGAGTGGTCTGTCAGTCAAATGGTGGCAGAAAGGATCTTTCATCGGTGGGGACGGCCATGCTGCAGTCTTTTTGTTTCTCCCTTCAGCAACAAGTGCAGCAGGTTCTTTGCTTTGGTTTCTCCACAGGGGGAGTCACCGAGAGATGCTCTAGTCTGTGATTGGCCCTTTGGCCTCCTTTATACTTACCCCATGTTACCCCTCATCCCCAAATTTCTACAGGAGGCATCCCGGTTGAACAGCACAGTTATCCACATTGCATCCATTTGGCCTCGTCAGATTTGGTTCCCTTCCTCTGGCTTCATCTTCTTTATTCACTTTGGATACTGGATCAATGTCCAGACCTTCTGTTTCATCTGACAGGGATAAGTATAAAGGAGACCAAAGGATCAGTCTCAGACTAGAGCATCTCTCAGTGACTCCCCCTGTGGCGGGACCAAAGCAAAGAACCTGCTGCACCTGTTGCTGAAGGGAGAAACAAAAAGACTGCAGCATGACTGGCCCCACCGATGAAAGATCCTTTCTGACACTCTTTGACTGAGAGACCACTCATGTGGCAGCAAAATGGAATGCTTAGTCTGTCAGCAAGAACATTGTTTTCCCCCGCCAGACGTGTTGCTAGAAAGTTCAGGCTTTCTTCCCCAGTTTGACATATTCTTTTGTCTTCCTAGAAGCTTTCCACCAGGAAAATTTATAAAAGTAAATGGAAAAGATTTTCAGTTTGGGCCCTTCAGTAGACACCTGGACACTTAGTCTCAGCAGTTCTCAACTTTTTGGCTTACATTTTTAACAAAGGGGCGAGTTATTCTGCTATTAAAGTTCGATAAGCAGCCATTTCAAATTTTCACTCAGGTGAGAATCATTCCTCGTTAGCTTGCTTGAAATTCTACAAGACCTACCTTAAGGGTACCTTTTTACTCAGGACCCAGTGAAAGATCCTACATCCCCTTGGGATTTGACTAGTCTGTTACAAGCTCTTACCTTACCTCCTTTTGAGTCTTCAGCTAAGACTGATCTTAAGTTCTTGTCTTGGAGAAAAAAAAATTCTGGTCATTATCACTTCTGCTAGATGAGTATCTAAACTCCAAGTCCTCGTCGAGACATCTCCATACTTGACCTTCCACAAGGATAGGGTTTCATTATGCACAAATCCATCTTTTTTTACCTGATGTCGTTTCCGAATTCATGATAAATCAGGTCATCAATTTGCCTGTTTTCTTTCCGCAATTTTCAAATATAGGAGAATACATGCTGCATCTTCTTGACATACATTGGCAGCTTAGGTTTGTCTGAAGAGAGCCAAAAACTTCAGGAAAACTAACCAATTATTTGTATCCTTTTTGAAGACCTAATTGGGTAAAGCAGTGCCTAAAGTGACCCTGGCTAAATGGTTGAGTGATTGTATATCTTTTGTTTATAAAAAAAGAGGTTTATCCTTAGTAAAGTCCCCCAAAGTATACTCCGTGAGGTCTATAGCCACTTCATCTTTTTTCTGGTCAGGAGCATCCATAGATGATATATTTGTGCAGCTGTTACTTGGTCCAGTGCTCATACTTTTATTGCTCATTTCACATTAAACATATTTTCCAGACATAGGGCAGCATTTGGTTCTGCTGTACTCTGCAATATCCTTTCATGAGGACCACCTAATGCTCATCTAGCTATGGACTCTGTCCCATCAGTTGAGGAATGAATGAAAATGACCACGTCAGATCAAATGTTATGTACTCACCATAACGATGCATCTCTGTTGGCCATTTTCATTCTTCCTCAACTCTGTGCCCTCCAGCCCCCCACCTTCTTTTTCTTCCTAGTGAGACCTAAAAGACGCCCATTTGGGAACCCACCAGTTCTGTGTTTGTGTTCCAGGCTTTCTGTATGTCTTTATCTTACCTTTTTATAGTGATATATGTTAGTGTTGGGGCAGCAGACTCAATCTGAGATATGTCAGGATGGTGGGGCATTGTGAGTAAAGGGAGGATCTTGAGAGCCTGGATCCGCTTGTCTAGTGTAAGTGGATGGTCGCATCCAAGACCCACTAGTTGAGGAAGAATGAAGATGGACAACATAGATGCATTGCTATGGTGAGTACATAACTTTTGTTTCTGTTAACTTTCTATGTGAATTAGAGTAATATTTTAAAAAGTGGGCTGATTTTGCCCCGTTTATTTTTGGCTATGTCCAGAATTATTGAGCAAAGATTTTGAAAACTATGCATGAAACCATACCTTTCAACAGTCCCTGATTTTGCCCCATATTTTGCCCTCTCCCTAATTTTATGTTGTCACTGAGGATTAAAGACAAGCCAATAATGAAAGGCATTAAAGTTTTATACTTATTTTTTTTCATATAAAGCATGTTGATGCAAAACCTATTGTCCTATTAACATGTAAGTGAATTACAGCAATATTTAAAAGTTGCCCATGATTTGTCCCTCATTAATTTTAAATATAGCCAAAATTTTCTGGCAAAGAAATTGAGAATTATACCGCCCTTGCTGCCAATCATGTTGAAAGAAAATGTAAATAAAGAAAAAGCTGTTATTCTGATGTGAATGCTGTTTTGCTCTGCCCACTGTTTTAGATAGCTTCTTGTCACAATTTAAAATAAAAAAAAAATAAAAAGTAAAAACATCCCTGCAAAGTGAAAACTATCCCTCAAGATCTGCAGCACTGTGCAGTTCCCATTAGTCTGTACTCACATGACTGCATGACTAGAGATTGCCGGGAAAGCATTGCAGTCTGTTGCTAAGGGCAACAGATCTCAACTGCAGGTGCTTAGTCCGTAGATTTCCCCATAGTTTCAAGTCCTATTAATTCATGACTAAAAACTGCTGACTCAGAAAGCACTCTCCTCAGGTGCTCCGAGAAACTGATCGCAGGCACTTATATTGCGTAGAAGTAAGACACAAGTTGTCTGCTCATGTCCTATTTGTATGATCAGGGAAAAAACTTATTATTTTCTGAGGTACTTACTGTGACACACTATTTTACAACTGCTGCACATCCCCTAGTGTGATGTCAGTGTACCAATGCCCGGGTTCCTTTCCTCAGTACTGCCACTAAAAAAGCTAGTGTGTAATCCTCAAGGAGGCTTGCAATCTAGAGCAAGTGGAGAGAGAGGCAAAGACCAGAACTTTCAGCTTACAGTATGCTAGATATATAATATAGAATAACAAGTCTGTTGTACATGGTGTAGATACCTAAAAGAAAAAAGAATTCAGTGAGAGTTCTCACCTCTGGCTAAGTAGTGGATGTAAGCATATTTGCAGAGTAGACCACAGAAAGGAATTATAATAATGTGGAAATTGTAAGTACTTGCTAGGACAGTAGAAAGGAGAGGTACAGAAGTAATGTTAGAGAGAGAGAGAATAGAGTGAAGTATTGGATAAAAAACATAGGTGGGAAAATAGATGAGAAAAGAATAGAGAAATGTTCAGTTATGAATAAACTTATAGCAGTTAGTGTACGAAAGGTGATATTAATTAAAGGTAGATGTGACAAAGCTTGGTGTTGTAGTTAGTAGATGTCAGCATTAGGTTTCCTTAAAATGTGTGTGTCCAGAATAGGCTAAATTTCAGAAACCATGAGTCAGGTGGGTGTAGACGGGTTAGATGTGGGTAGAAAGTGGATATGAAAAGGACCCGGTCCCCTAAAGCAGTGCAGAACAATCAGATTCCAGCACATAAGCCATTTTACAAATTAACAGGCTGATTAGTGTCTGCTATGATATGATAGGATGCTTATGTCTCTGTGATTGATTCCAAACCAGCATCGTGCAAGTTAAAGGATCTGGAAAGGTGATCAGACAGTAATAAATAGCTTGAAGTAACTAGCAGAGGACACTCTAGAGCCATACAGATAACCGTAGACTAGTAATTCCATTTAACTGGCAACCCACATAGTTCCCAGTGGTCAGATTAAATTTACAGGTTAGTCGATACCAAAAGAAGCTTTGCAGTACTTTTAACACTTTCTTCTTATGGAACCAAGTGTTAGATTTAAATATTAATTTAGTATGTGCAGTAAAGTACAACAGAGCAGTTTCTTGCCTTTCACCAAGGAGAATGAAATGTGAGTTTGACCACTGCCTTTGATGACAATATGTTTGCTGCAGTATGGAGTAGTTAAAAATATTCAAGCTGCAGATGTGTTTGCACATGAAAGGATTCAGAATGCTGTACTGTAAAAAAATCAACAAGTAGTGAGGTAGTATTTCTTAAAGTAGGAGGAGTTCCCCAGTAGGAGTTTCAGTAGTTGTTCATACTGGGACATGGAGTAACAACGGCTGTGAATCTATGCAGATTATAAAGAATAAGTAAAATGAAATAAAAAGACTTAAAACTATGACATATGCATCTGATGTCCTTGTCATTCATTCCTCATCTGATGGGTTTGGATCTGAGACTCGGAGCCAACTCGACCTCTTCATTCAGATCATCAGATCCAAAACTCCTGAGCTCCTGCCTTTACCCATAATAACCTGCCTACCTAGCATACCTCAGATTTCGTTTGCCACCATTCACCGTCAGACATGGATCCTGTCTCTGTCTTGCTTTGGAGATATAGTTAACCTTTTTTCGTGAGTTATTAATTTCGAATTTTTTAATATATTTTTCTTATTCTTCTGTTTCCCATACTTAATCTTTCTAAGCAGTCTCATTACACGTTTTAGCTACTGTTTTCTTTGTACCTCTTAAGTACCATCGTTGGTAATCTTTCCCTTCTTTTAAGACTACTTTTTAGAGTACTCTCTTTTCACCATTGCTGATAGTTCTTTTCACTTTTTCTTTATTTCCTTGTATTTCTTTGTCTAAAGAAAAAAAAAACATTTTCTCTGTCCTCAAGATCTTTAGGCAGTTGTCTTTCTTTGATGAGAATGGCTGACAAGCCAACTGGACTTGTGTGTTACCTATGGGCATAAGCTTCCCAACTTGGATGCCAGTAGGGAATGCGTTTATTGCTTGGGACCCATGCACTTAGATGCAAATTGTTCTATCTGCTCTGGATTTAATTGACTGTAGAAATAAATAAGTGTTGAGAGACCTCCTTCCTTCTCTTCTGCTTTGGTAGCTGGGGCTCAAACCCCTACCAAAAAACCTGACAAGGGGAAGCCAGATTCAGCAACCAGGGAAAAGGAGTCTTGTAAGAGGTCCCTGGACTGATCTTCCTCATCAGTTCCTTCATTGGAGCCGCTTTTTAAAAGACTACCTTGGATCTGACTACTTCAGAATATATGTCTCCTCCGATCTGAACTCATCCACTTTTACTGGATCTAGTTATATCACTCCTTTCTTCACCTTTCTTGGAAAGATCTCCCCATAGACATTCCTGACCTCCATCCTCCACATCATCTCTTAGATCTTCCAGAAGCTTATTAGAAAGTGATGTGGATAGGATTATGAGGAAATTTCTCAGAGTGCAGATCTAGATTGGGAGTACTCCTGGCTCAGACTCCTACTGGATCCACGAGCCTCCCTGTTTCCACTACCCCCTTGGGTATCTCCTTTTCCGATCCAACCCACCATTTTGGAGCCCTCTGATCTGAGACCTCTGAGGGCGTCTTCGTTGGATCCAAAACCATGTGTTCTTTGACTGTGGTGACTTCCCTGAGCCGCACAGCCTCAGGCCTTTTGCAACTGGAGGACTCTCAAAGCCGAGGCATTGGTGTCAGATCCGAGGTGGGGGGATTGTGGTCAGCTCAGATGCTCTCGGAACCATCTCTTCCCCTCGGGTCTTTGACGTTGGACAACTTTGGTCCGACATCCTCCTCTGCTGGAGTGCTGGTGGACTTGTAGGAGCCAACGGCTCAGGAACTACTGACTCCTTTGCCTTCGACTTCTGTTTCCCCTAGGCATTCTGCCTTTGAGGTTGTGGAGAGGGCTTTATCTTTGTCTGTAGAAGGGACATCCCTGCCCCTCCCCAGGATCAGACCACTTTGCCTCCTCCGGTTCTATGCTCTGGGCCTCGTCCATCCATTCCACTGGGAAAGCCAGCCCACTCTAGTCTTCATTTGGTCGCTCAGGACATCCTCAGTGGGGTGTTCTGGGGAAGTATCAGAAGTGATAAAGAAGTCCCTTGTAAGAGGAGACACCTAGATTCTCCTCAGGAATCTCTCCCAGAGGACACCGATTTTGATGAAGGGAAGGGGGTCTCCCAGATCCCCACCTGAAGACATCTCTCTTGGAGACATCCTAGAGCTCCTGAAACAAAAAGGTGATTGGTCCTCCGATACTACCTCCCAGGAGGAATTGGTGTTTCTGGAGGCTTTCGGGTTTGATCATTCTACTTTTTGGGTGACTCCCCTGGCCAACGAACTCATTAATTTTTTTTTTTTTTTTTTGTCATTGGGCACAGAAGGAGCCGGATATACTATTCAGAAACAGCTCCTCGTGGTCCTGCAGAGTGGTGCTAGCAGCAGAGAACTGAGAAAAGCGACTACTTTCCTGATCTAAGTATTTTTTTGCTGTTTTTACCCGAGAGACCTTCCTTTTCTTACTTTGAACAAGTTTAAACTGCTTTATTACCTGTTTTTTGCATTGTACATTATCTGCACTTAAAGTTACATTTGGTCGAAAGTTTGTTGTTAAATTTAACTGTTGAGGCTACCCAGTAAAGTGAGCTAGCCTGTGCAAGTGATTTATTACTGTTTTTCCTACATTTCTGTGTACTTTTTAACCTAAAAAACAAAAAAAAAATATCCTTGTTTTCCCGCCTTTCTTGACTAGTTTAGACCATTATACAGGCTTTGCTGTATTCTGGACTGTGGTGTAGTTCCTGTGTTGTCCATTGCCTTACTTGGATAGAAGGAAGTTTCTTTGCTCACCAGTGGGAGTGGGGAGCCTTGAGCAGCCTATCTGTCCCTGAAGGAGTGACCTCAGCACAAGAGCTTGTAGTAATTGGTCGTTTTGGACCATTTCCAGCTCTTTTGAAGTTCCCTGTTTAAAATCCGCCCCTGAGCGTTTTTTTCTGGCTATACTACTCCGAAACAGCTCCCTGTGGTCCTGCAGAGTGGTGCTAGCAGCAGAGAACTGAGAAGAGCGACTGCTTTCCTGATCTAAGTATTTTTTTTGCTGTTTTTACCTGAGAGACCTTCCTTTTCTTACTTTGAACAAGTTTAAACTGCTTTATTACCTGTTTTTTGCATTGTACATTATCTGCACTTAAAGTTACATTTGGTCGAAAGTTTGTTGTTAAATGTAACTGTTGAGGCTACCCACTAAAGTGTGCTAGCCTGTGTAAGTGATTTATTACTATTTTCCCTGCATTTCTGTGTACTTTTTAACCTAAAAAAACAAAAAAAAAAACAAAAAAAAAATCCTTGTTTTCCCTCCTTTCTCGACTAGTTTAGACCAGTATACCTGCTTTGCTGTATTCTGGACTGTGGTGTAGTTCCTGTGTTGTCCATTGTCTTACTTGGATAGAAGGAAGTTTCTTTGCTCATCAGTCAGAGTGGGGAGCCTTGAGTGGCCTATCTGTCCCTGAAGGAGTGACCTCAGCACAAGAGCTTGTAGTAATTGATCGTTTTGGACCTTTTCCAGCTCTTGTGAAGTTCCCTGTTTAAAATCCGCGTTTGCGCGGCTTTGCGCGATTGTGCGCATAGAGCAGCGCCGGTTAAACAGGCTTAAACTATTCCTGGCTCCACCAAGTCTGCACTTCAATTTTTCCCTTAAGAAAGCCTACTTTCAACAAAATCAGTCTATTCGCTTTATCATAAGCCTAGCACTCGCTCCTAAAACCTTTCTTGTAAGTGAAGCACCCTAAAACTAATGTAAGCAATACATCCACCTACAACCCATGCTAATACCCACTTCCCTTCAAAGTTCTCTCTCTGACCCAGTTACACATCACCCCCTTATACTATTCTGGCATGTCGAGTGGTATATTACTGACGTCCTCTCCAGTTCAGCTGGTTAATCTGGGAATCCTGAGACAATGTTACAATTGTCTCATGTACACAGACAACCCTCTCCTCCTCCCAACAAACACAAACACATGTGAGAGATGCAACTATATAGCCAAACTGGAGGCTGAACTCTCTCAACACAGGACTAGCAAGACCAGACAGGAGGAGAAGGTAACCACACACACAACAAACCCAGTCTCACATAAACCAACCACAACTGCAAACCAAACACATAATAACACAAAGACATACTCGGAGGCTCTAATAAAAAACTTACCGAAACAATAGAGGCTCCCAAAGCAGATATCCAAGAAAACACCACCTCAAAACTCTGCAGATGCAACACATAGTACACAAAGTCAGTGTGCCAAACAATCACAGCCCTTAAGGCGAAACACCATGCCTGATACACTAGTAATAGGTGACTCTATAGTCAGACACACTGACGTCCCGCTTACCAGGCTGAACAAAGAGAGGGTAACGGTGAGCTGCCTGTCGGGAGCTAGGATCCGCCACATAGCACAAGCACTCAGGTCACTCCAAAGCAAGTACAAATATGACTCCGTCATTGTCCATGCCGGCGTGAATGACCTGAGACGTACCTCTTTGGACTACATGAAAAGCGACATAGAGGAGCTCTCTGATTATGTAGCCCAGGCTGGTATGACCCTGACCCTGAGCAGCATCTTGCCCTCACCAAGAATGATGCCACAGTACAAAGACAAGATGATCAGATTTAATAATTGGCTCAATTACTGGTGTCATTCTAGGGGATCCAATGTCTGTCTGCTTGGGATGACATGCTGGACAAGCCACGCTGCTTTGCAAGGGACGACTTGCACCTGTCACCACTGGGCTTCCGGATATTGGCTAAGGCTCTTGCCACCCCCATAGTGCCTTTTTTAGGCAAGGCTCAAAAGACAAACCCACCACTTTAGAAAACAATAAAGGAAAAAAAACTAAGGGTAATGCTGCTCAATGCCAGAAGTCTAAATCTCAAGATGCAGGCTCTCGAAGCACTCCTCAGTATGGAGAGCATCGATGTCTGTGCAGTAACTGAAACCTGGTTCAAGGCTCCTAAGAGCACCCCAGCCCTACCAGGTTATACCTCGTATCATGCATTTCTGCCCCAAAACCTGGGCCGAACCACAAAAGGAGGGGGAGTGTCCATATTCATTAAAGACACCCACACCTCCAGGTTAGTGGCAACGCACAAAGCATCGGAGACCATCCATGTGCAACTAACCGTAGGCAAAACTGCTATACAACTTGTAGCATGCTACAGACCACCCTCGCAATCTCAGGAACTCCATTCAGCCTTCCTGAAGACACTGGAGGATATGAATGTCTCACCAAATACCATCATATTGGTAGACTTCAACTACCCAAATATAGACTGGGTGCATTACTCAAGCCCCAACACCCTAGCCCAAAGGTTCCTGGAATTCATCAACTCAAATGTGATGGAACAACTAGTCACCTCCCCCACAAGGGGAAATAATATACTTGACCTGATCATCACAAACATGGGGACAAAATGCTCAACACCGGAAGTATACCCCTCACTGGTGAGATCAGACCATAAACTAATAACCCTAGATATTCATATCCCACCTCCACCCCCCAGCACAAAAGACCACAGTAAGAAACTTCTCAAAAGCCGACTTTACACTCCTTAGGACTGAAATGGTATCCTTCAAGCCCCCTGGGCCAGTGGAAACCACATCCCACACTGCTGAATCCTTCACAAATGCTTTCTACGGGCATCTCCAAGAATGCATAGATCATGCAATCCCAAATAAAACCAAGACCCTTTCCACCAAAGGCAGGCATCCTATCTGGTGGACCCCAGCCATAAACAAACTTTATAACAAGTGAAGGAAGCTACTGCAAGACAGAGCAAAATCCCATAAAGTGAAGGCATCCCTGATCAGCACTAGCAAAAAACTACGTTCGCTAATAAAATCATCAAAGGCCAACTTCAAGAGAAAAATCGCTAAGGACACTAAAGATAATCACAAGGCCTTCTTCATTTATGTTAGAAACCTGGGCGGAAACCCTTAGATATGCGCAGTTAGTTCATAACGGCAAAAAATACACTGAACCCACAGATATTGCCAACATACTGGCAGACAGGTTCAGTGCAAATTTCTCCCCTCCCTCTCCCCCAAAAGACGAAATAAATATCTCAGCTGAATGCAACCTCCCTGAAATCTCAGATGTCCAGGTGAGAGCTGCCCTCAGCAAAGCTAAAAATACAGCATCCATGGGACCTGACGGTGTCCCGGGTTGCATGCTACGTGAACTCCTAGAGGAGCTAAACCCGCACATAAGAACGCTGTTTAATCTTAGCCTTGCTACAGGATACGTCACTGAACACTGGCGTACAGCTACAGTGGTCCCACTCCACAAAGGTGGCACCTCTACAGACCCTGGAAACTACCGCCCCATAAGCTTGACCAGACTGGTCTGCAAAGCTATGGAAAGGATCATTATGGAACTCATAAACAAAGACATCAGGGACCTACAGACAATTGACCCTACCCAGTTCGGCTTTGTAAAAGGCAGATCCTGTCTTTTAAACCTGGTGGACTTTTTTGAAACAGTCACTAGAGCCATCGATGAAGGCAAAGCATTTCATACAGCCTACCTGGATCTGGCAAAAGCCTTCGACACAATACCCCACTCAGGCATCATAGACAAGCTCAACAGCTTAAATGTAAACCCGTTTGTCACAAGATGGGTTGCAAACTGGCTAAAGGACAGAACCCACAAAGTCAGAATAGCTGGAGCTACATCAAACTCTAAGCCAGTCACAAGTGGAGTCCCACAGGGTTCTGTCTTGGGACCCCTCTTGTTCGGCATTTATTTCTCAGATGTGCAGGCAAACATAGGGGGGTTGCGGCTGACAAAGTTCGCAGACGACTGCAAATTAGGCGCCATAGTCGACACACCAGCTGACACATGCATCCTCCAGAAGGGCCTCACAGAAACAGACGACTGGTGCCAGAGTCATGGCCTTAAACTAAATGCCAAAAAATGTATAGTCATCCCCTTTGGAAAAACAAAGTACCCACAAATTACCACATAGGTGGTAATCCATTAAGTACGGAAAAAGTAATCAGAGACCTGGGGACCCAAGTTGACACTGACCTCTCATTTGACACCCACGTCGCCAAAGTGGTTAGAAAGACCTTCTACCTTGCCCACCTTCTCATGAAGGGATTCACATCCAGATCAAAGGATGTCATTGTACCCTTATATTCCTCCCTTATCAGGCCTATGATTGAGTACAATGCCCCATTTGGTATGTACCTCACCCGGCACCTGCAGCAGCTGGAGAGACCTCAAAAGTACCTTACCAAGAGGATCAAGGGTCTCCAGCATATGTCATATGCTGCCAGACTGAAAAAGCTCCAGCTCTATTCAGTAGCATACCGCCTGCTCAGAGGTGATCTGTGCCTTACGTACAAGGCCATGTCCAATTCAGAATTAATGGACATGCTCCACCTCAAAAAATCCAAATCCATCAGAGCCACGAGAGCTAAAGATCTAAATCTCAGCACAAATATGAATAGGACATGCTGGAGGGACAGATTCATAACCCATAGGCTTCCCGCACTCTGGAACAGGATACATGTCCATGTTAGGCGAGCCCCTCACTGATTCTCTTCAAGAGAAATCTGGACGAATGGATGGGTGATCGTAGGTTTACCCCGGGGTTCTTCTCTGTGTCATTGCTAGATAGAGGCACAGTAAACTAAATTTAATTTAAATTGTACACTTTTGTATCATTACATGGGGTGGCGAAAGCCACATACACTTTGGCTAGGCTTATAAATGCCCTAGGGCAAATAGCCTAGTACTATACTATGAAACTATATTGTACAGCCAATTCCAAAAAGACCTGATAAAATTCTAGCCCCCCCACCCCACCAAGTCAGGGCACACTGGGAGTAAGGGAGGCCCAGTTGATGCCATGGTTGTGGCTGAAGCCACTAATAAAGAACGGGCAGAGAAGAGTAGTTCTTCCATCCCCCTAACAGAGATTCAAGGGCTTTGAACAGATTTGGTAAGCACGTATATACTTTAATGACCTTTGCCCTTAGGTCACTGAATTTTCTGGCACATTTTACAAGGTTACAAAGAGATTTGACCACAGAGCTTTCCGAATTTCTTTCTGGGTCTGTGTCTGCTGAGGATTTAACTAGAGTCTTCTCCCAACTGGCCATCCTCCAGTCTATTTGTAATGTGTCCATGAGGTTGATTTTCCATGCAGCTTGAAGGTACCTCTCGGATGACGAGTTCAGGCATTGTCATTTGGAGACATACCTTGATGCAATTATGTGATTTTGTAGAGCCCTTGAAATCTTTGTTCTTCAATGTGCCTTTTGATGCATCTTCCTTGTCCAGCCCCAATTTAAAAGACATGCTCTTCAGATGTGAGCAAGAGGGAAAGACCCTGTCTGTCATGGGCGTAACTTTTTCAAACCCCTCAAGGACCTTTCTCAAGGAATCACCAAGGAGGTAGAAAAATGTGGTTTTGCAAATCCTGGAGTCCTTTTCAAGATTCATGTAGAGATAGTTCCCCCAGAGGCAAGGGGTGGTGTGGTGGACTCAAATGGAAGACACAGTCCTTGCTGCAGAGCTGGCCCAAAGAACCAGGGCTTTTGGCATTCCTTTTGGATAAGCCCTACCAGCACTCCTGAAGGGAAGCCCAACTGTCTTCCTCTGGAAGCAGTCGGGGGACATTTGACAAAAGATTCCTGGGTTTAGAGAGTCATTTCTAGTGGTTATACTATACCATTTTCCCAAACCCCACCAACCAGTTTGACAAGAATCCCAGATGTTCCACGATTTCAGAGGGAAGCAGCAGAAAAAAAAGCCACCCAGGAGGTTCCTCCAGACCAGAGAGGATCCAGAAGCTACTCAGAATTCTTCATGGTGCCAAAAAAGACAGGGTACTTGAGACCAATTCTGGATCTGCAAACCAAATAGTTTCATACAGTATTTCAGGTTATGGATGGACACGGTTCAGTCCATTTTGCCAGTGTGTTTCAAAAAGACAATTGGATGTGTTCGACTGATCTTCAAGATGTGTACTGTCACATCAAAATCATTAAAATGAACAGGAGTTCCAGAAGATATCTGCAATTCTGGCAGGGAGCCTTCTGGCACTGCCCTTTCGTCTCACCACAGCCCCAAGGGTGTTCACAAAAATGCATGGCAGTGGTAGCAGCTCACTTGAGACTGCTGGGTTTCTGAGTATTTCCATATCTAGATAACTGGTTCCTAACTGTTCCAACCAGGCATGAACTCCTACAGGCAAGGAACCACTTACTCCAGTTGTCTGTCCATTTAGGTATCATGATCAGTTGCAACAAATCACAACTCACAGCTACCCAGAGTATGGAGTTCATAGGTGCTCGTCTAGACACAGCATTTCTTCCCTTTACTCAAATTCAAAATCTGAGATCCCAGGTGAGAAAAGTAATGCAACATTTTTCTCTTCCTGCATAATTAATTTTGCAAGCCTTGGGATCCATGGCAGTGGCCATAACCCTCGTTCCTCTGGCCAGGTTTAGCATGCAAATACTTCAGTGGGTGCTGTTGATTCAGTGGTCTGTTCTTCAACATCCCTTAACCTCCAGTCAAATCACACAGGCATGCGAAAGGTACCTTCTTTGGTGGATTCATTTGAATGAACTCTCGGAAGGTCGTCCATTTGTTCTACCCCTGCCCACGGCCACGGTGACCATGGACACATCCCTGCTTGGGGGGGCAGTACTTGGGAAGGACAGTCCCAGGTGCGTGGTTCCCCGAAGAAGCCGAAATGCAAATCAGTGTTCAGAAAATGAGAACAGTTTTCCTAGTATTGCAGACCTTTCAAGATACTCTACCATCTGGGACAGTTGTCATTCAGACAAGACAGTATGTCAGTTGTCTGATACATCAACAAAAAGGGAGGAACCAGATCTTATCCACTTTAAGAAGCAGTGAGTGTGTGGCATTGAGCAATATCTTTCCCCAGAATGTGTTTTCTGATAGCAGCACACATTCCAGGGAAATCCAGCATCATTGCAGACAAAATATGTAGGTCCATTCTGATGCTTCACGAGTGGTCTCTCACTGTCAAAGTGGTGGAGTGGATTTTAAATCGATGGGGCCAGCCATGCTGTGATCTGTTTGTGTCTCCCCTGAACAACAAGTACAGCAGGTTGTCTGCCCTGATCCCTCCAACGGGGGAGTCACAGAGAGATGCTCTAGTCCACGATTGGTCCTCCATTCTCCTTTATGCCTACCCAATGTTACCTCTTATTCCTAGATTTTTACAGAAAACATTCCGGTTGAAGAGCACAGTCATCCTCATTACATCCTTCTGGTCTCATCAGATATAGTCCCTCCTTCCTCTGGCCTCACCTTTTGCATCCACCAGGAATTTTGGATCCCACTCCAGACCTACTGTCTGATCTGACAGGTGCAACTCCTCTGGACATAACAGGCCTCAAACTGACCACATGGTTTCTCCAATTTCATTGATTGCTAGATAGCCCAGGATGTCCTCCCTCATCCATCATATCTTATTATCTTCTTAGAAAGGTTCTACTAGAAGGATTTACAAAAGTAAATGGAAGAGATTTTCTTTCTGGGACCTTAGTAAAAACCTGGATCCTTTTTCAGCATCTGTGACATCTATACTTGAATTTTTAGCTTCAGTTTTCAATGAAGGGGCTAGTTTTTCCACTATTAAAGTTCAGTTGGCTGATATTTCTAATTTCCACTTGGGTGAAAATAACTCTACCTTAGCTTCTTCCAAACTATGTAAAGCCTTTCTCAAGGGAGTCTTTTTACTTAGATCTCCATTAAAGGATCCTACTCCTCCTCCTTGAGATTTATCTGTTATGCTTCAGGCCTTAACCCAGACTTCCTCTGAACAGTCAGTCAAGGCAGATCTTAAAACTTTTGTCTTGGAAAACCAGTTTTCTGGTCAGCATCGCATCAGCTAAACAAGTATCCAGGCCATATCTTCTAAACCTCCTTACCTGTTTTTTCACAGAGTTTTTTCTTTGCAAACCAATCAGTCTTTCTTGAGTAAGGCAGCTTCTGAGTCCAACATAAACCAGGTCATTAATCTCTCAGTTTTCTTTCCAAATTTTTCAAATAATGGAGAGTATATGTGCCATCTTTTGGATATGCACAGACAACTTCGCTTTTATCTTCATAGATCCAAAGACCTTAGGAAAACCAACCAGTAGTTTGTTTCTTTCTCTCTTGGGAAAACCAGTTTCCAAAGTTACACTTGCCAAATGGTTAACTGATTGTATCTCCATTGCCTATGGTAAAAAAGGTTTATCCTTACCTAAACCTCCTAGAGCTCATTCCACGAGGTCAATGGTGGTCTCTTCAGCCTTTTAGTCAAGGGCTTCTTTAGATAATATTTGTGCAGCTGCAGTGTGATCTAATTCTCACACTTTAATTGTTCATTACAAATTAGGTTTTGGTTCCAGTAACAGAGTGGCATCTGGCTCTGCAGTACTATGGAATATTCTTCCATGAGGGCCACCCAAGGTTCCAGTAGCTGAGGACTCTGTCCCATCAGTTGAGGAATGAATGAAAAGGACAACATCAGATAAAGTTATGTACTCACCATGACGTTCCACCTGTGTTGTCCATTTTCATTCTTCCTCAACTTTCCACCTTCCTGCCCTCATCCTTTGCTTCTGGAAAGATCTAAAAGTTGTACAGGAAATTCTATTCATTGTTTGAGCACCAGCTTCCTTCATTCTTTCTCCCTTTGTTAATTTATGTAATAGGTTGTCCCTTTCTTTCTAGGGCCAGCAAACTCGATCTGAGGTATGTTAGGTTGGCAATGTATTACAACTAAAGGGAGGAGCTCAAGAGTTCTAAATCCGATGATCTGTTAGAAGAAGCTGAGTCAGATCTGAGTCTCAAGTCCAAACCCATCAGTTGAGGAAGAATGAAAATGGGCAACACAGATGGAAGATTATGGTGGGTACATAACTTTTTTTTTTTTCATAAAGCTTAACCTAAAACTTTAGTATAGAAAGGAGGCAAGGGGGAGGAAGAGAGAGACAGCAAACTGAGACGGGAGAAGAAAGTAACAGCATTAAGATTATAGTAGGAGAGCACGCAACAAGAAGTCTAGATTAGAAAAGAGAACATGCATTCCAGTAAATATTAAATGCAGATTGTTAGGACTGTGTAAACATCTACAAACCTCAGGCAATGTACTGTTTGTAAACTTAACTATGAAGTCAATAAAATAAAAGGTGCGTCAATTTAAAGATCATGTTTAAAGCTTTCACTTATCTTTCAAAATTACTAGAGAAATGGCTGGAGCAGTACCATCTTCACAGCAGAGGAATAGGTTGCACAAATACAAGAATAATTTTAATATTTTACAGTCATTTTTTAAGTGTACGTGTTGCAAGCAATTTGCTCGCACTCAGGCTGTGATGTCATCATATCTACCAGCATGAAGGATACAAGTATGTCGGCTCCTAAACTGCTTTAGAAGTATTATTTTTACAAAAATCGCTACTTTATGAAAATATATTGTATAATCAGCTACTGCACAGCAGTGACCATGGACATAATGAAGAAATGGGATATAGATGCTGTATTTCATTTCACTGCTTTGGACATGATCTTTAAATATCCTGTTATGACCTACATCAGGAGGTGCATTCTTGCTGACTGGGTCTCAGAGCTGTGTGCAAGTTAATGAAGTGTGTCAGTGTCAGAGGGTGAGATCCTAGAAATGGCAGTTAATCAGAATGTGCTTGATTCAAAAGGTGGCTTAATATATCAAAATATTTTTAATGTTCTTGGTTATGGACTATTCAGGGTTTGCCACCATTTCCTGCTACTGCCATCTGCAGGCCAGAAGATGTAATTCAACTTAGCTGTTGCTTGAGACTGGCTGAGTGGAAATAAGATGGAATGCATTAAATAGGTAAGTAAATGGAACCAGCTTATCTTCTTTACGGCACTGAATGATGTAACAGAAGAATTGGAGTGAGAGAGATGAGTGGTACATGATGGGATGGCGGAGCTTTATCTTCCAAGCCATCCTAATGCCTGTGGCATCAGTTGAAAAGGTTATCAATGATGTACCTACTTACAGAACGATAACTTTTGTTTCAACATAGACTAACTGAACAGATTCTTTAAGAAGTTCGCTACCTCTTATTCTCTGTCAGAAACCTAGTCTCGGATTTTAACTTCATGCAAAGGCATCAGAAGCGATGGATAAAGAAGTGGTTATCCCAGAAGAAAATTGTTAGGGAGTGCATTTGCCATTTTAAGAGATTCTGATCATTCATAGAATGTTTGCTGAAGACCATTTTTCCTCAGTAGTGAGAAATTTTTTTTTGCCTTCAGTCTTGTGGTAGGATGCCAAATGGTAGCATTGCCCGGAGAGCCAGGCAACCTTTCTCAAGTCTAATTTCATGGCTTAGTGTCTGATATGTGCTTTTTTGAATCAGTCTGCATTCTGAAGCTGAGGTTTGTTTTCTTTTGTTACTAGATATATTTGCCTCAGCTCATAGTCTTTCAGTGTTCCAAACTTTGTTGTCAAAAAGATTTACTTGTTTGTATGGATTGAGTTTTCCCCAGAAAAGAAAAGAAAATGAAATATGTTATTTATCCCATCTATCTTGAGCTGCTTATTGGATCTGAGCTGGCAAAACTAGTATTCCAGCCTTGAGTTCCTTTAATTTTTTACCCACAATGCATCTGCATGTGAAGCTTCCCTAGATCTCATTTGCTGTCTCATCGTTCAGACATGGTCATAATCCCAACAAAAGATAAGTACTACACCTCTTAAACATCCTTTGTTTAGTTGTTATTTCTTGATCGTTTGACAGTTGTTTGCTTATTTTAAGGTTCTTTTATTTTATCGTTGAGCCCCTTTTTCTCCATTTTCAACTGCTTTTCTTTCTCCCTTGGCTCATGGACATTAGGCCTTTAGGCCTACCAACCAAAAAAAAGGCTTGGTCTAGATCAGATTTTCTCACTTTCTGTGTGAGTAGTTTTGTGTGTGTGTGTGTGTGTGTGTGTGTGTGTGTGTGTGTGTGTGTGTGTGTGTGTGTGTGTGTGTGTGTGTGTGTGTGTATATATATATATATATATATATATATATATATATCTACATACACACACACATGAGTCTTTATTACTTTATCGAAAGATCGACTTTCCAGGAAGCTGAACTCAGTATGGTCGAGACCATATGATCAACTTTCTGAAAAGTCAAAGTGTTTGTACTGAAATCATGGTACAGTGGGGATTTGGGAAATTGCCCTTTCCCCACTGTAGTGTGATATTAGAGTTGGTTTATATAATTTGCGGGATGGGGGGCATGCCCCCTGGCAAAAACACGGGTTTTTGTTTATTTCTTATTTTTTTACTTTTCGGAAAGTCGATAATATGGTCTTGACCATATGAGGTTCAACTTTCCAAAAAAATCTATCTTCTGATATAGATCCATAGATACGTTTCCTTCATGTGGTAGTTACCTTTGTTGTTGTTTTTTTTTTTTTTTTTTTTTTTTCCAGATGTTTAACAGTCTATTTCTAGCAGTGGAGGGTAGCAAGGAAAAAGGCAGAGTTAAAAGAAGTGCCTTCAGTGTAGGCAGAAAATCCCACTGCAGGATTTGCATGATCAGTGCTTTTATTGTCTGAATGTGCAACACCTTACATCTGACTATTCATTCTGTAAGGGTTTTAGTCAACATACCCTATCAGATAGGAGGAAGAAATTAGCTATCAATTTCTTGCTGCCATCAGATCCAGAGGTGGACATGCACAGAAAAGTTAGAGACAGTCACTACAAGGGTAAAGACAGGTTGAAAGACAAGGTCAGTGATCAGGATTCCATGATGAGGAAATTAGTGGAGTCCCCTGGGGTTGGACCCCAAAAGTTGTCAGGTTGGAGCTGAACATTTCTTAGGTTGTGTTGGTATCTCCAACATTGGCTGCACTACCCTGACAACTGTCAGTGAAGATGAGTCACATAGGCAAATGATTCAAGATACCTCTTCCAAAAGGGAGCTTGCGAGATTCCCTTCTTGGCCCCAATCTCATTTTTCAGTCAGGTCATTCAGATCCTTCAGGAGCACATCTTATTTGGATTTGGATCGTATGGTGTGGGCATTCAAGACACAGATCGAAATGGGTGTTCTTCCTCCCCCATCCGCTCTGAAAGTGGAGTGGGCTGGTCCCTCATCAACTTTACTTGGTCCTACCCTGTCAAAACTTAAGATCCTGTGCTTTTGGGGCCCGACTCCCTACCTGGAGCCAATGTATTTGGTTCATAGTGCATTCCTGCTCCAAAGCTTTGTGATCTGATTCACTTGACTCTAAGGGCTTTGAATTCAAGTGGCAGTTTAGACTAAAATTTCAACATTTACATTTCAGTACCATCTTCAGACCCATTGTGTATGAAACCATTTTTGATTTCAGAGTTGTTGGCGGTCAAGGCTGTAGTACCAATCCCCTCTTTAAGTCCATCTGCTCTGTCAGGTTTGAGAAGCCCTTTGTTAAGGCCACCTGTCTCTTTTATAGAGGGACAGTGCTGGCACTCGATGGGGGTTCCTTGGATCAGGCAGACATGGGTTCAGACTTCTAGGTTATGAGTAGGATCATACCCCCTCTTCCAAGAGCACTACACAGGCTGTACCATTGTCGGCTGTCCTCAGGGACACCCTTCCATCTTTTTCTCAACCTTCTCATTCCTTCCAGGGTTAAAGCCGAACCACTGTCATCAGATGTACTGTCCATGTGGAGGACCAGTCTTCTGATGACTCAGGTTCCCTCCACCTGCAGTTCCAAAGAAGTGAGTGTGCAAGAGGTTACTTTAGAAGCTGTCTCTGAGGATTGAGAAGGATAAATCCCTTGCTGAGGGACCACAGTTTTATTGAGGTTTTGGAACTTATGTGCCAGAGGGAAAATTGGCCCACAAATCCACCATCTCAAGACAGGCAGATCCTATTTGAGGTGTACGTTTCTGCCCCCTTTACTTCTTGGATGGTTCCTCCAGTGGACCATTGACTGATCAGGCCACCAGGAGAACATGGCAGGAGTGAAACTCTTCTGAAAGTTCGCCAAGGAAGCCTTACAAAATCCCCCCCCCCCTCCCCCACTTTCCAAGAACAGGCTGGTTTGGTCCAAGAGTCCCTTAGTCGATGCCATCATTTTGGCAGCAGCAACTAAAAAAGATGTGATGGATGATACAGTCACTCTCCATCCACTAAACAAGGAATCTTGGGCAATGAACAGGATAAGGAAGCAAGAGTATGCTTCAGGCACCTCTGCTTTACTTTGTGGGACTTAAACTATGCCACACATATGAACAGATTTTGGAGAGATTTGGAAGAGTAGTCCCCAACTTCTCTTAAAAGGCAGCCCACTCCTTACTCTAGAAAAACGCTAGAAGCCACACTGGGCACGATGTTTAACATTACTAATCTGTCCATGCGGCTCATGCAATACTGCATATGGAGCGGCGGGCACAGGCATTATGATAAAGCGTTGTGCCTAGCTTCACCTATGTGATTTCATGAACAATTTCAGGGTGTCCTTTACCAAAACTCTTTATGATGGAGCATCCTTATTTGGTCCATCAATTAAAATGAGAGATACAAACAAGGTAAGAAAACACTAAAGACCCTGCGCCAATCATATAGCAGGAATCAAAGGTGCCCAAAGTCCCTATTGTTTATAAAATGTAGGCATCAATCCTTTTGAGTCCACCTCTGACACAAGCAGCCATGGCAGAGAATGTCCCTTTAATGAATGCAGACCTAGAGGTCACAGAGATCCACAGAACAGGGGGTATTGCGGGCCCTTCTCTGATAGGCAACCAAATTATCCCTGAAGAGCTTCTCAACTGCTACCTTGTTGAGGCAGTTAGGGGGTTGCTTATTCCTCTAGCCCCCTCCCCCATGGATTATCATCACTCAGGATTCTTGGGTCTGGGTATAATATCCAAAAGCTGCAATATATCTTTTTCCCATATGAAGGAGCTCAGAGTGTAAAACAACTAGTAAACAAAAAGGCACTAAGGTAACATAACAGGTAACCTCACAAAAAAAAAATAGTAGGACCCTCCTTAGTAATGTTAGCCAAAGGAGAATTTAACATACTGGTGGGAGAATGCTGACATAAATCAGTAGATGAATCAAAACAAGATACAGGAGAATCAGTAGGTAAGAAAATACTGGGAGCGTTATCAGTGTTGTCGTTCATCTGTTGCGCCAGTTGGTGTTGTGGAAGGTGGGGTTCAAGTTCGAGTTGTTCCTCCTCTGTTGCCCATCCCTCCAATTGTATGTTTTTTTGTTTTATATGGAAAGATATGTTTTTAGTTTTATATGGAAAGATATGTTTTTTGTTTTATATGGAATGTTTATTACTGCACACACTGCTTTTTATGATGTTTTATTTTGGTTTATTTATTTATTCTGGGTAGCTATTACTTACTTGAGATTCTAGCAAACAAGGTATTGTTGAGCAGGACTTTAAGATTTGGTTAACAGGGACTTTAAGGGATAATTGTTTAATTTAACTACCCTCCTGCTTTTTCATCATTGATTAATCCAGCACTAATTAATAGCTGTATTTAAAGGTTGTTTTTACTGAAGTTAACTGACTCTGAAGATGCCCATGAGGGTGAAAGCGCTTAGTCAGTTCAAGTTGCTGTTTTTTTTTATTTCTTCATTCATCAAATTGTGGATTAATAAAGGTTTTGTGAGGGTACCTGTTATGTTACCTTAGTGCCTTTTTGTTTACTATCTTTTTCCCATATACCTACCCTTCACAAATGACTGCTTCCAGATATACCACCCTGTCAGTGAGAGGCAGGCAGAAGAGAGAGCCTATCTCTCCTTCAAAAAAGAGCCATGGAAGAGGTCCCACCAGACCAGGCAGGGTCAGGTGGTTATTCTTGGTTCTTTTTGGTTATGAAGAAAAAGGAGGACTTCAGGCCAGTATTGGACCTATGCAAACTCTGCAGCAAAAGAACGTAGTGGAATCTAGGATATCCAAAAATAAAGTCCAGCAAACAAAAAGATGCCCAATGCTGAGAGTAAGAACACTTTTAATTCCAAAAAACAGATAAAAATAAATAAAAATAGGTAAGCGCTTTCATGATCGCTTGCTTCTTCAGACCTTAAACAGTATGAAAAAACAGGCCTTTAAATACAAACAACTTCCAGTTAATTAAAGCCAATTAAAACTGTTGGGTGTTAACACTTATCATTGAACTAAGCCTCTCTTCTTTAGGAGAAGCTTTAAAGCGACAGCACTATTCAAACCAGGTGGCACATATGCTTTAAAGTTGACAATCAATTTTAACTCAGCAAATTCAGTCTCATTACTCAAACCCCCTTCCCTTAAACTTTCATTTAATTTCTGTAGTACCAAGAACTTAAAGCTGTGACTCATACCAGCTTCAGATACACGTTTTGCTAATGCATTTGTTAATTTATTATTTCGTCTATCACTCTGATGCTGCAGAATCCTGTCCTTAAACATACGATTAGTCTTTCCTATGTAATATGAATCACATACATTACACTTAGCCATATAGACCAACTTTTTTGTACAACAATCTGCATAAAAGGACAGATGCATAGGTTCCATACTTAATGGATGCATAATCAAGTGTGTAGACCATATATAAATGCATGCCTTGCAAGACCGGCATGCATGAGTGCCCTTACGCTGGGAGGTGAGGTGCCTATATGGTTCAGTGTGTGTATAACAGAGTCGCTGTTTTAAGTTCTTGGTATTTTTAAAACAAAACTTAGGAAATTGTTCTATATGCTCACTGACAGAGGGATCAGTCAACAGGATAGACCAATTTTTCTTTATGACTTCACACACTTTATTAACCTCTGCTGAATAGGTCAAACATACCCTATTTGCACCCTTGTTGCTGTTAGCCTTTGTGTCCCCCACTATACTTGAGCTGTCAGAGCAGTAAGGTTTTACTTTGACACCAACCAATGTATTCAGTTCTCTAATTTCCTTATCTACCTCACTGTCCTTATAGCCCCTCTTCAATAGATCTGCCTTTAGTACTGTTATAGCTTGCTCTAAAGAGTCAGCATTGGTATGCAATCTCATGCACCTAAGAACCTGATTTTTAACCACGTTCCTAGTAACGTGGGATGGATGCATACTAGAAAGATGCAATATGTTATTTTTCCTGCATGGTTTCCTATACATTTTAGTGGACATGTTACCTAACATATCTTTGCTTACAGTAATGTCTAAAAAAATCAATGATGTCAACAGAGTAGTGCAGAGAAAAAGACAAATAATTAGTTAAAGTCTCTAACATGTCCACAAAGGCTTGAACCTCATCCATAGTACCATCCCAAACGAAAAAGATGTAATCCACAAATCGCTTATAAAACATGACGTGTTTTATATAGATCTTTGATGAAGACACATTCTAGCTCCCAATTGGCTAAAACCAAGTTTGCATACGTTGTGCCCATTGCTACCCCTACAACTTGTAGAAAGTATTCTGACTCAGAGAAACATATCATTCTCTAATATCAGCTCTAGCAGGGCACAGATCATGCTAACCTTAGAGTTAGAGAAGCCACCTTCTTTAATCAAGAATCACCTTACCCGCTCAATCCCATCCTCATTGGGTATCACAGTAAACAGTTATTTCACAGCTAGAGTAACAAACAACATTCTTTTGATGTCATTACTAGATCTACTCCTAGCCCAGTTGTTTAAATGCTCTAGAAACTGTTTACTATCTCTCAAAACTGTATCAACTTTACCCAATACACCTCTCAGTTGTTTGTCGACATAGGCTCAGTGAGCCATCCCCTTCCTGAAACTATGGGGCGATAGGGAGGATCCTTGGTGTCTTTGTGCACTTTTGGCAATCCATAGATCTATGGTATAGTGGGGTGCTCTACAGAAAAATAAGTGTAGAGAGAATAGTCTATCTGCTCTGTCATTAGTAAGTCATACAAAAAGAAATTCAGCCTGTTAATTATACCATTAACTTGAAAGCAGCACTTTTAAGAAACCTAGCACATTTACACCAGTTAAATCTCCAGCTATGGAGTCTTTTGTTAAGTTATGTGAGGATGACTTAAGAATGTCCTTTAATGACAAAAAAAAAGAAAAAAAGTTTTTTTAATCTAACACCTAATGAGCATGAGGCACTGAATCAATTGGTTAGAGTAGTGCACCTAGTTATTAGACCAGCCGACAAAGGAGGTGGAGTTGTAGTGTTGGATAAGTCTGTTTATCTGGACAAAATGCATGATATGTTGTATGACAATACAGTGCATGTGTTATTGCAGAAATTTCAAGTTAATGGTATAATTAACAGGCTAAATTTCTTTTTGTATGATTTACTAATGACAGAGCAGATAGACTATTCTTTCTACACTTATTTTTCTGTAGAGTACCACCACTATACCACAGATCTATGGATTGCCAAAAGTGCACAAAGACACCAAGGATCCTCCCTATCGCCCCATACTTTCAGGAAGGGGATGGCTCACTGAGTCATTGTCGATATATGTCAACAAACAACTGAGAGGTGTATTGGGTAAAGTTGATACAGTTTTGAGAGATGGTAAACAGTTTCTAGAGCATTTATACAACTGGGCTAGGAGTAGATCTGGTAATGACATCAAAAGAATGTTGTTTGTTACTCTAGATGTGAAATCACTGTTTACTGTGATACCCAATGAAGATGGGATTGAGCGGGTAAGGCGATTCTTGATTAAAGAAGGTGGCTTCACTAACTCTAAGGTTAGCTTGATCTGTGCCCTGCTAGAGCTGATATTGGAGAATAATTTGTTTCTCTTTGAGTCAGAATACTTTCTACAAGTTGTAGGGGTAACAATGGGCACAGCGTGTGCCAACACGTATGCGAACTTGGTTTTAGCCAGTTGGGAGCTAGAATGTGTCTTCAGCAAAGATCTATATAAAACACGTCATGTTTTATAAGCGATTTGTGGCTGACATCTTTTTTGTTTGGGATGGTACTAAGGATGAGGTTCAAGCCTTTGTGGACATGTTAGAGACTTCAACTAATTATTTGTCTTTTTCTCTGCACTACTCTGTTGACATCATTGATTTTTTAGACATTACTGTGAGCAAAGATAATGTTAGGTAACATGTCCACTAAAAAGTATAGGAAACCATATAGGAAAAATAGCATCTTACATTGTTCTAGTATGCATCCATCCCACGTTACTAGGAACGTGGTTAAAAATCAGGTTCTTAGGTACATGAGATTGCATACCAATGCTGACTCTTTAGAGCAAGCTATAACAGTACTAAAGGCAGATCTATTGAAGAGGGCTATAAGGGCAGTGAGATACATAAGGAAATTAGAGAACTGCATACATTGGTTGGTGTCACAGTAAAACCTTACTTCTCTGACAGCTCCTAAAGTATAGTGAGGGACACAGAGGCTAACAGCAACAAGGGTGTAAATAGGGTCTGTTTGACCTATTCAGCAGAGGTTAATAGTGTGTGAAGTCATAAAGAAAAATTGGTCTATCCTGTTGACTGATCCCTCTGTCAGTGAGCATATAGAACAATTGCCTAAGTTTTGATCTGAAGTAGTTAGCTTAATTTTATCTGCAACCTGTGGGTATACAGATCCGTATCGGAGCCGAGCCGGCAACTTTTTTGTAGCATCCGCTCCAAGCTCTGAGCTCCTCCCCTTACCCATAATGCTCTACCATCTCCTGTCTTCCCTCAGATCTCGTTTGCAGTGCCAGTAGTGTGCATCGTGGCCTCCTTTGCTCTGAGCTATATAGGAATAGTAAGTGGAAATTTTGTCTTTCATAGTGTGTTTGTGTTGGATTACCCTTCCTCCCCTTCTGTAGTAGCGCGTTGGTCGTTAGTGTTTAAAAAAAAAAAAAAAAAAAAGTTTTGTTGGTAGAGTAATTTTCAGGCCTACCCTTCCCCTACTTGTGTGTGTGTGGTTTTTCTTTTGGGGGAAGGTAGTATCCCTACCTTTGAACACAGGACTATGGCTGATCAGCCAAAGCCTGTATTCAAAAAAAATGTACAGATTGTGGCCATAAGCTTTCCCCTGCTGATGGTCACACTCTGTGTGATATGTCTAGGAGTAGCACATCTATCTACCCAGTGTGCTATTTGTTCCGGATTCAACCCCAGGGCCCTTAGGGATCGCAAGACCAAGTTAGTCACCAAAGGCCTTCTTCCAGTTGCCATGCTGGATTCTGCCTCGGTCTTTGGTACACCCCCCCAGACAGGGACTCAACCACCCTCTTTGTCTGGCGATGGGTCCTCTAAGGACAGATCTTCAGTCAGTGAGACTGACAAAGATAAAGAGAAGGAGAAAGAAAAACACAGAGAAGAAAGGGAGAAAAAGAAAGACAGGCATCGCAAGAGATCCCCAGACAGGGAGCTCTTTCTCAGCCCTCCA
Organism: Protopterus annectens; assembly: GCF_019279795.1. Taxonomy (NCBI): domain Eukaryota; kingdom Metazoa; phylum Chordata; order Ceratodontiformes; family Protopteridae; genus Protopterus; species Protopterus annectens. The sequence continues at coordinate 977,660,742 of NC_056746.1, read as the reverse complement.
TCCAAGTCCAGGAGGCTTGTTTCTCCTCGTATCCGGTCACCACGTTTCTCACCGGAGCCATTGGAGCTTTCGGACCCGAGGCCCACCCCCCCTCTGCGCAGACCAGCCAGATCAGAGTCGGTGGCCTCTTTGAGGTCGACTCGGAGCCTATCTGAAATGGATATGGACAGGATGATGTGGAGATTTCTTCAGACCCAAATTCAGATGGGAGTCTTGCCAGGTCCCCCTCCCTCTGGAGGGGCGACCTCCATGCCTCTTTTCTGCCCCATCTCTCCTTCCCCGATCCGTGCTTCGGGGCTTTTGGATCCGAGGTTTTTCGGAGCTAGTGGCTCGGCGCTGACGGTTCCTTAAACCTCAACTCTGGCTGTTACCTTGAGTTCCTTGGATCCGACCTGCTCGGATCCTAGTGACTCTCGGAGCCGCAGACAGGGAGTCGGACCGCGGGGAATGGATTCTTCGGCTCCGACCCTTTCGGATCCGATCTGTTCCCTCGGACCTCAGACTTACCCTCTCATCTGCCCCGGTCCCCGCTTCGGATCCGGGGAGAACTTCTCCTTCGGCCTTCGAAGTGGTGGAGAGGGTTCTCTCCCAGGGGTTGAGACCCCAGCCCATTCCCTTGGATACCACCCAGACCCCCCTGGATTTGGCGACGACTCTTTTCATCCTGTCTCAGGGGCAGCCCGTGCCAGAGGATCCCCAGGTCATTTTCCCCGAGGAAACCCCTGCAGCTCGCGGATCCCCTTCTGAAAGTCCCACTGAAGAGGGCCACCGCAAGCACAAGTGCAAAAGGAGGCACCTGGACTCCCCCGAGTCCCTCACCACTGACACTGAGATGAAGGAGAAGGTTCCCCCAGGTCGCCTCCCGAAGACGTCTCCTTCAGAGAAATTATTCAAATCCTCCGCCAGAGAGGAGGTTGGTCAGCCTCAAAACCTTCTGGGGATGAGTCAGTGTTCCTGGAGGCCTTTGGCATGGGCCCATCTACTTCCTGGGTGTACCCACCAGCAGAAACCTTGGTGGACCTCATCACCACAAGGGCATGGAAGGAGCCCGACACCGTAGAGCCCATTCCCAAACGTCCTGACAAGGTCTTATCTCCTCCTTTGGATAGACAACACTGGTCGAAAGGAGCCCCAGTTGATGCTATGTTGGTCGCAGCGTCCACAAGGAAGGAACTAGCACAGGAGAGTTCCTTAGTCCACCCTCCAGACAAGGAGTACAGGTCGGTGGATAGGTTTGGGAAGTGAGTATACTCTTCAGTGACTTTTTCTATCCGTGCGCTGAACTATTTGGCACATGTGATTCGACTACAGCGATACCTTGCTTCGGAATTCGCTGAGTCGCCCCCAGAGTCTTTATTGCCGCAGGACAAACAGTTGTTTTCGGCGAAAATGTCCACTCTGAAATCGGTCTCGAATACATCTATGCAGCTACTTTCTCATGCCACGGAAGGGGCAGCTAGAGCGGCTGGGACAGGCATAGCCACGAGGCGTCATGCCTGGCTCAGATTGTGTCAGTTTGCAGACCCTTTCAAGGCGTCGTTTATCAACGCTCCCTACGACGGCTCTTCCCTCTTTGGGAAGACAGTACGTGACACACTGGTCCAGAGTGAAAAGGACAGGAAGACTTTGCCGTCAGAGTCCGCTTCGCTAACCCTCAGCGGTCCTTCTGTAGGAATCAAAGAGGGCAGAAGAAGATGTGGTTCCGAAAATCTCAGTTTTCCCGGGATTCTCAGGACAGCTATTCCCCCACAAGCAGAGGGGGGCAAGATAGACACTGACCCAGAGGTAGAGGGGGTCCCAGGAACTTCGGGTCTAGGGAACCCTTTTCTGATAGACCTGGTCAGCAGCCCTGAGGGGTTGCCCGACTGTCCTACTCTGGAAGTCTGGGGACGATTGTCCTTACACCCAGCGGCATGGGAGTCCATTACGACAGATCACTGGGTTCTTCAGATAATATCCAGAGGTTACTCTATTCCTTTCATTGCCCCTCCAAACATTACAAGACACCTCCCGGATGTTCCACCTGCTCACAGGGAGGCCGCAGCTCTAGAGGTTTCAAAGCTGCTTATCAAATGAGCCATCAAAAAGGTTCCCCCCGATCAGTCTGGATTAGGCGTCTACTCAAGGTTCTTTTTGGTGCCAAAAAAGACGTTGGACCTCAGGCCCATTCTAGACCTGTCCACATTAAACCTGTCAGTAGCAAAACAGAAATTCCGGATGGTCACTCTACAGTCCATTCTACCTTATCCCAGAGAGTGCGACTGGATGTGCTTGTTAGACCTCCAGGATGCTTACTACCACATCAAAATACACAGAAGCTCCAGGAGGTTTCTGCGCTTCCGGCTGGAGACAGTCACTTGCAGTTCAGGGCCCTACCCTTTGGTCTCACCACATCCCCCAGGGCGTTCACCATGGTAATGGCAGTTGTAGCGGCCCACCTGAGGCTTCAGGGTATTCCGGTGTTTCCTTACCTGGACGACTGGCTCTTCGCTGCGCACGCCAAGCTTCACTTGTGCCTGGCCCGAGATTATTTCATTTGATTAGCAGACTCACTGGGAATTACAGTCAATGTTCACAATTCCCAATTGCAACCAGTACAAATTCTAGACTTCATTGGGGCACGGTTAGACACTTTGCAGATGAAGGTATTTCTAACTCCAGACAGGATTCTACATTTCAGGAGCCACATAGCTCAGGTAGCAAACTCCCAGTCTTCAAAGGCGAGCGAGGTTCTCTGGGATCTAGGCTCCATGGCTGCCGCCATATCTATTCTCCCGTATGCACGTCTTCACATGCGGGTTCTTCAATGGACTCTGGCGGTCCAATGGTTCTGGCTAGACCTACCCATGGAATTTCCGATCAAGATCAGACACGTCTGCAGGACATCTCTTCTTTGGTGCTGACGTCACCGGAGATATCAACAAGACATACATTTGCATCAACCCCAGTCCAAACCACAGTGACCACGAACGCCTCCCAACTCGGGTGGGGGGGGACTCTGTTTGGGAAGGACAGTCCAAGGCACATGGTCCCAAACAGAGACCAGTTTGCACATAAATGTTCTAGAGATGAGGGCAGTGCTTTTAGCGTTGGAAGCCTTTCACACAGTCCTCCCTCTCAGATTGATTGCAATTCAGTCAGACAACATGTCGGTTGTCTGGTATATCAACAAGCAGGGAGGAACCAGATCCTACCCTCTATGTCGCGAGGCCATGAGAGCGTGGGAATGGGCGATTTCCACCGGTCGGTGTCTGATAGCAACGCACATCCCAGGGCGCTCCAACATTTTAGTGGCCAGATTGAGCTGGGCCATTCTGATGCCCTACGAGTGGTCTCTGAAACAGTCAGTAGCTGAGGAGATTTTCCTGGCATGGGGTCAGCCTTGCTGCGATCTCTTTGCATCTCCTTCCAACGCAAAGTGCAGCGAGTTCTTCACTCTGATTCCCTCACCAGGGGAAGTCCCCAGAGACGCTCTAGTCCATGCTCGGCCCCCCCCCGGATTTCTGTATGCTTATCCTCCATTGCCACTCATTCTGAAGTTTCTTCAGAAAGCTTGCCAACTACGGTGCAAAGTGATCCTCATTGTCCCATTCTGGCCTCGTCAGGTTTGGTTCCCATTCCTTTGGTCTCATCTTTTAGCTCCCCATGGGTTCTGGATCCTTGCCCGGATCTAATTTCCCATCCATCTGGGACACGTCCACCCGATCTGGGCAGTCTCAAGCTTACAGCTTGGTTGCTCCAGTTCTGTTAATTGCCAGGACTCCCGGTCTTTCATCCCAGGTCAAATCGATTCTAGTGGCCTCTCTTAAAGATTCCACTAGAAAACTATATTGCAGTAAATGGAAGCGCTTTTGCATTTGGGCTTCACAGAGAGAAATAGATCCCTTTACAGCTCCTGTTCCAGCGGTGTTGGACTTCCTGTCTAGTATTTTTCAGCAAGGAGCTAGTTCCTCCACAGTGAAAGTACAATTGGCAGCCATTTCCAGTTTTCACGTTGGCGAAGACAACATGGCCTTAGCCTCCTCTAGGCTGTGCAAGGCTATCCTCAAAAGTACTTTTCTGCTACGGCCCCCTGTCAAGGATTCTGTTCCTCCTTGGGACCTTACTTTTGTTTTACAGGCATTGGTTGCCCCTCCTTTTGAACCTGCAGTGTCGGTGGACTTAAAATTTTTGTCCTGGAGGACAACTTTCTTAGTAGCCATCACTTCGGCTAGGAGAGTTTCTGAGCTTCAAGCTTTGTCTGCCGTGCCTCCCTATCTGGTCTTCCATAAGGATAGGGTTTCCCTCCGTACTAATCCTTCCTTCTTACCTAAAGTGGCATCTGAAGCAAACATAAACCAGTCCATTAATCTGCCCGTTTTCTTTCCCAATTTTCAAAATAAAGGTGAATACAAACTCCATTTGTTGGATGTTCATAGACAACTTCGCTTTTATCTTCATAGAACAATGTCTTTCCACAAGACTAACCAATTGTTTGTTTCTTTTTCCAAAGCATTTATGGGAAAAGCTATTTCTAAAGTTTCTTTAGCCAGACGGATCACTCTTTGCATTTCACATGCTTACAAAGCAAAAGGGTTATTACCTCTTGGTATAGTTAAGGCTCACTCTACCAGGTCCATGGCGACTTCTGCTTTTTGTCCAGAGTACCCTTGGACGATATTTGCGCAGCAGTGACATGGGCCAATTCACATACCTTCATTTTTCATTACAAATTGGATCTGATTTCGAGGGGTAGAGCATCCTTTGGCTCTGCGGTGCTCAGGAATATCCTTCCATAAGGGCCTCCCAGGATCGGAGTAGCTGGGGACTCTGTCCCACAGGTTACAGATAAAATGAAGTTAACTACTTCAGGTAAAGAAGTTATGTACTCACCATAACGTTCCATTTGAGTAGTTATACTTCATTTTTCTGCTACATTCCCTCCCTCCATCCCCCGGACCTTATCCTGTTTTTAGGTTGGTTATTGGGTTGAGTTGCATATATATTGTTAGCTGCAGCAAACTCGATCTGAGAGAAGATAGGAGATGGTAGGGCATTATGGGTAAGGGGAGGAGCTCGGAGCTTGAAGCAGATGCTAGAAAAAAGTTGCCGGCTCGGATCCGATACGGATCCTTATACCCACATGTTGCAGAAAAATGAAGTATAACTACTCAGATGGAACGTTATGGTGAGTACATAACTTCTTTTTTTAAAAATACCAAGAACTTAAAACAGCGACTGTGTTATACACACACTGAACTATATAGGCACTTCACCTCCCAGAGTAAGGGCACTCATGCATGCCGGTCTTGCAAGGCATGCATTTATATATGGTCTACACACTTGATTATGCATCCATTAAGTATGGAACCTATGCATCCTTTTATGCAGATTGTTATACAAAAAATTTGGTCTATATGGCTAAGTGTAATATATGTGATTCATATTACATAGGAAAAACAAATCGTATGTTTAAGGACAGGATTCTGCAGCATCAGAGTGATATGCGAAATAATAAATTAACAAATGCATTCGCAAAACATGTATCTGAAGCTGGTATGAGTCCACAGCTTTTAAGTTCTTGGTACTACAGAAATTAAATGAAAGTTTAAGGAAAGGGGATTGGAGTAATGAGACTGAATTTGCTGAGTTAAAATGGATTGTCAACTTTAAAGCATATGTGCCACCTGGTTTGAATAGTGCTGTTGCTTTAAAGCCTCTCCTAAAGAAGAGATGCTTAGTTCACTGATAAGTGTTAACACCCAACAGTTTTAATTGTTTTAATTAACTGGAAGTTTTTTGTATTTAAAGGCCTGTTTTTTCATACTGTTTGTTAAGGTCTGAAGAAGTGAGCAATCGTGAAAGCGCTTACCTGTTTTTATTTGTTTTTATCTGTTTTTTGGAATTAAAAGTGTTCTTACTCTCAGCATTGGGCATCTTTTTATTGGCTGACCTATGCAAACTCAATCAGTATTTCAAAAATTCTTGCTTCAGAATGGTCACAGTGCAAAGAATTTTGCCCTTTGCTTCAGGCAAATGATTGGATATGCTTGATCAACTTCCAGGAAGCTTACCTCCATATCAAAGTGTATCTAGAAGTTTTCTACACATCCATATGGAGGCCACTCGCTTCCATTCAGAGCCATACCTTTCAGTCTCAACACAGCCCCTCAGGTGTTTACCAAGTGCATGACCTTGGTAGCAGAGAAAATGAGGTTGCTTAGGATCAGAGTGTTCCCTTCCCTAGACAACTGGCTCCCCACTGCATTGTCAAGAGGATCTGTTATCATGACCAGAGATTCTTGTTCCAGTTCTACCTTTCTTTGGGAATTTCCATCATTTACAAGAAATCATAACTACAGTCATCCCAATCCATACATTTCATTCGATGCCGCGAGGACACCATGTCCTACAACATCTACAACAAGACTGAACCTTTAACAACTACAGCAGTTATTTTTTTTTTGTCTTTTCTATTCTTCAGAGCCGTTAGCTTCTTATCAGTGGTTTGAAAAACTCTATTAAAGTCAGTTTGGTGTTCCAAGTCAGTTATAGAATTAACAAGCTGGGAAATTTCGTGTTTGAACTGGGGCATGGATCTTTCATTCTCCTTAATAAGCAATCTTGTTAATTCTAATCCAGAATGGTCAAAGAACTCGACTAATTCACTGTGAAATGGAGAGTTCAGTTCACCCCATTGCGTGTACTTCCGCAGATGTAGCCCCATGGGGATGTGTGCTCTCTTAACATTGTCACACAGAAAGTAATTATCCAATTGGAGGGACAGATTTTTGTCTTCAGAGCTGTTAGCTTCTTGTCAGTGGTTTGAAAAACTAAATTAAAGTCAGTTTGATGTTTGGAAAATTCCAAGTCAGTTGTTATGGAATTAGCAAGATGGGAAATTTTGTGTTTGAACTGGGACATGTATCTTTCATTCTCCTTAATAAGCAATCTTGTTAATTCTAATCCAGTTTAGATTAGACAAAACATTGACCATTGTAGTTGTCAATAAAGGTTCAGTCTTGCTGAGTTTTTTGGCTTCCTGGGCACGTTATTTTAGATTTATTTTATGTAGTTCCAGTTCCAGTGGTCGCTCATTTGCTTTTGGTTTTTTTTTTTTTTTAGTTCCCCTAGATATGTCAGCTACCAACTCACAAGAACTGTTTTCAGAATTCCAGACTATTTCAACACCTGAGCCAGACAACCTTACGCTGTTAATACAGCAATTGACAAAAGCATTAGCTCAGTTCAACAGCCAGCTTCATTGCAGTTCATCTCAAATGTTTTTTTGGAGCTTGTGGAGACAATGGACAAAGGATTCTGAACCCGGAAGACAGAGGTAACAATTTGAACACCCCAGCTGGTAAATTGATAGAAGTGGGTGATGATTTTTCTTCTATTACCAAAGTGCACAAGTGGCTAGAAAGAACTGACTACACTGCACATAGGACATAATATACAGTCCACAGATTGTTGTTACCTCAATTTAAAGGAACACATTTTTGAATTGGACAAAAACCTCTGTAAGGTTAAGTCTCTCCAATTAGTTAATTACTTTTTGTGTGAGAGTGTTAAGAAAGCACATGTCCCCAAGGGGCTGCATCTATGGAAGTACCCGTAAGGGGTTGAATTGAACTCCCCATTTCACAGCGAGTTAGATGAGTTCTTTGACCATTCTGGATTAGAATTAACAAGATTGCTTGTTAAGGAGAATGAAAGACACGTCCTGGTTCAAACGCAACATTTCCCAGCTGGTTAATTTCATAACAACCGCCGTGGAATTTTCCAAACACCAAATTGACTTTAATAGAATTTTTCAAACCATTGACAAGAAGCTAACGGCTCTGAGGAATAAAAAAGACAAAAAATTAACTATTGTAATTGTCAATAAAGGGTTTCGTCTTGCTGAGTTTTTCGGCTTTCTGGACACGTTCTTTTAGTTTTTTTTTTTTTTAGATTTTATTTAGTTCCATTTCCAGTGGTTGCTCGTTTGCTTTTGGTATGTCCTACAGCAGAAGCACTTTATAATCTCGAAATACTGAAAACTCGAATTTCAGTATCTCGAGACGAAAATACCGAAAGTGCAGTTGAGTGAAACTGCACTTGATCTAATTCAAATTGCTGAATTTGTGGTTGTGGTGGCTCTGTATGTGGGATTTGCTGTATTTGTAAGGTGCGGTGTGCTGTGGGATACGGTTTGCCTGTCGTGTGGATATATGTGGAGATTCAGGTAAGTGCTGTTTTTTTAAGGGTTTTGGGTAGGGATTTGAGTGTATGGGAGTGTGTTGGGAAGTTTTAGGTGTACATTAGGGTAGGTAGGTAAGAGTGTGAGTGTGCAAGTGTTGAGAGTGGTGGTGTTTGTACGTATGGGGAATATAGAGTATGTAGTGGTGGGTTTAGTGTCTTTGTACTTTTTGTGTGACCTTGGAGTTAGTATATATAAGTAGCGGGGGTAAGGGGGGGTGCAGGGGGCTTGCCCCCCTGCTTATATGTAGGGTAGGTGTGTGTATTTGTGTTTTGTTGGTTTGTTGTAGTGTGGGGAGGAAGGTGTATGTATGTTTGTGTGGTGGAGGGTGTATTTAAAAGTCACGATTTTGAATTTCGGGCACTTGGGGTTTCGATATTGTGAATGTTCGGCTTTATAGTCTCGAGATACTGAAATTCGAGATTTCAGTATTTCGAGATTATAAAGTGAATCCTCTACAGCATATTTCTTCCTCCAGAAAGAATCCAATCTTTAATACTTGCAGTTTGGAATTTGTGGCAGTTATTTTCTCCTCCAGCAGTTCTTGTTCTAAGGGTTCTAGGCCTCATGGCTTCTTCTCTCCTAATGGTTCGCCTATCACAGTTCCATATGAGGATGCTGCTGTGGTAGCTCAGGGAGCAATATTCGTAGATTGTGGATTCACTGTCAGTAACTCTCCGAATTGTCCGTCTTTGCAAGATTCATCTTCATTGATGGTTGACCTCCCTGTTGCTATCACAGGGGAGGCTGTTTCTATTGCCCCCTCCATTAATAATATTGACCATGTATGACTCCTTGGGGTAGAAGGCACATTATCAGAAGAGGATGGTCCAAAGTATATAGTCAGGAAGCCAGCCTTCACATCACTGTTCTGGAGATGAGGGCAGTCCTACTAGCATTGCAGGAACTCCAGAACTTCTTGCCTCCAGGATGATTTCCATTCATATGGGAAAACAGGATGGTAGTTTGGTATATCAACAAACATGGAGGAACCAGGTCCTACCCCCTATGCCGGGAAGCTATGAAAGTGTGGCAGCGGGCAGTAGCTTTGCATCACTTCATGATAGCAATGCACATTCTGTAAGGGCCAACTGACAGACCCAGTAGATCTATTCTTTTGTCTTAACAAGTAGTCTTTCAGTCCAAAAGTGGTACATCAAATCTTTTGCTTCTTGGGCTATCCTTGCTGTGATCTCTTGTTTTTCTGGTGAACAACAAGTGCAGCAATTATTTCTCCCTAATTCCCCAAAGGAGTTGTCCTTGAGAGACTCTTGTTGGGCAGTGGCCTACCGGGCTTTTTTACGCCTTCCTCACTCTCTCCCTGATGTCCAGATTCATACAGATGGTAATGAGTTACAAAGTCACAGTGATCCTCATTGCCCCATATTGGCCCAAGCAAATTTGATTCCCTCTAGTCGAGACTTGCATCAGGGAGCCTTCCTTAATGTGATTAGAACCCAGAGAGGATCTTCTTTCTCACTTCTCTGGGTCACCTCCCCTGAATGTCCTCACCTGCAAATTAACTGCATGATTTGTCCAGTCCCAGTAATGGCCAGAGATCCTTCCATGTCTTGAGAAGTGGTACACATTCTTTCTGCCTCCCAGAAGGAATCTACCCATAGAGTATACAGGAGCAACTGGATGTGTTTTTGCAGCTTGGCAGGTGCACAGGGAGTAGACCCTTTTCAGTGCATCTATTCTTCTAGTACTCCTCTTCTTTTCACACTTTTTTTTCATCAGGTTCTAGTTATACAACAGTGAAAGTCCAACTAGCAACAGTTTCCAACGTTCACCAAGGCACTAACTGCCAGTCACTAGCCTGAAATAGATCTCACCATTGCAAATAAGAAAGGGCTCAGAGCTGATCCTTGATGTAATCCCACCTCTAATAAAAAACACAGAGCAGTTTAACAAATTACTTACGCACAATAATGCCCTCCAAGGTGGGCATTATCAAGAAATAACGGACTTCCCTTGTCTGTTGTTTCCCTGATAACACACTCCCTGTCATGCTTTATTGCCTGCTTAGAGAAGGATTTCTGTAGTAGCTTTTTATTTTAGTACTGCTGTTATTAGTACTGTCATTCGTATGAAAAGAATCAAAAATAACTCAGCACCATGGCTCTCTAAAGAATGTAAACACCTGATGAAGCAAAGGGACCTAGCCTGGTCAACCTGAAAACAAAACAGAAATGAACAAAATCATGTTAATTTCAAAACACTACGTAACAAAGTGACAAAACTAATCAACAGAGGTAAGAAGTCATATTATTTCCAGGCTTCAACTCCAGCATAAAATCAACCCAAGTAAATTTTGGCACTCCATATCTTCTCTACTTAACCCTGGAAGAAATGGAGTCCACACCATACCACCTGATACCCCTCCATCACAAATAGCCAAAAACTTTAAAAGCACTTCATAAAATCAATTTCAGACCTACTAACTAGCACCTCTAATGCTGGACCCCCCCCTACCCTTCAACCTATTCAGACACCAACCCCAGGCCATCAACTACTTCTAATCCTGCTATTATTAATCCCCCTACTCAACAAAATGTCATACAGACCCCATTCTCATTTCAGTCCATACCCACTGACAGCATTAAGAAACTGCTACAAAAACTAAAGCCCTGTTCTACCTCAGCTGACAATCTCCTACCATACTACCTCAAACTGGCTGCTAACTCAGTCGCCTACCCAATCAGTATCCTTATAAATAGGTCTTTCTCCAAATCATACGTACTTACCATATGGAAACAATCTCACATCACCCGCATCCACAAAGGTGGCAAGTCTTTTGATCCATCCGATTTCCATCCTATATCCATCTTGTCACCCATATCCAAAATTCTCGAGAGAGGTATCCATCAGCAGGTAATGCAGTATCTATTGCAAAACAATCTTTTAACCACAACCCAACATGGCTTCTGACCTAGCCACAATACAGCTACAGCCCTGCTATCTTTTACAGATGCTGTGAACAAGGCCAGAGATGCAGGATGCTATACAACCTCAGTATTCCTAGATTTCTCCAAGGCCTTTGACACAGTGTTTCACCCCTTACTTTTGAACAGACTGTCTAACTTAAGCTTCTCACATAGCGTAGTAAAATGGTTTCAGAGCTATCGTAAAGATTGTAAACAGGCAGTGAAATGGTCCAATAAACTTTCACCCTTTTTCCACAACCCTACTGGAGTCCCTCAAGGCTCCATCCTGGGACCCCTGCTCTTCAACATTTTCGCAAACAACCTTCACACTGCCTCTTACCGTGGGACCCTCATTCAATATGCTGATGATTCCACCATCAGCTACACTGCTCAATCACTACCAGAACTGCTTTCAAAAACTCAACAGTCCTTTACTGCAGTCAAATCTTGGCTAAGAAATGCCCAACTCTTTCTTAAACCAAAGAAGACAAAACTAGTACTCTTTCATCCCAAAAATACCTGTCCCTGATCATTTCAACATCCTTGCATCTGACAAGACTGTCAGAATTAGTGCAGGAAACCAAACTTCTAGGTGTTATCATTGACAATAAACTTTCATTTGACCCCCATATACAGCAAAATATAAAGAAAACTCATCAAAAACTGGGACTCTTGTATAGAAACAAGCATTTCTTTACTGCAACAATCAAAACTATCCTTGCAAAAACATTTTTACTTCCCTACCTTCTTTGTGGTGCCCCTATTTTAATTAACTTACAAACTTCTACCATAAGCAAGATGGAACAGTGCTACAACAAAGTTGCAAAGTTTGCCACAAACACACCTTACGCACCAAATCAATCCCTACTATCAGAAGACAAAAATCTCTTAGCTATCTCAAAACCCACAGGAAAACCAGCTCACACTCTGTATTCATAATCTTGTTTCTATACTTTGGAATTCACTACCTCTAGCTACCCGGTCTATGCCTGGCCTAACCCATTTCAAAGCCTCTAAAAAAGAATTTCAAAAATACATGGCTTTGCTCCTGCATAAAGCCTGCCTAATGCTCAGGTTTTCCTCTTCTTTCACACTAGTCTCATCATCCTCTTCTGTCACATTTCAATCCCTCACAGACTGCAAGATCCTAAGGCTGTTCTAACTCCTCCTCTGTTTCTGTGCCGCATCCTTAAGCTACTTGCTCAGGCTGTTCTAACTCCTCCTCTGTTTCTATGCCGTATCCTTAAGCTACTTGCTCAGGCTGTATTGCTTCTATTCTTCTTAACTCTCTCTCTCTCACTATCTATCTGCATCACTATCTTTCTGGCTGCTATATTCCTAACTGAAACTAACATTCTGTTTTTTCATGTACTATAGCAGTCAATGTCACACATTGCACTACCTACGTACTATTTTTTTTGGACACTATCTACATCATGTATGGTGACAGTGATTATTATTGTCTGTAATGTTTTAACTCTATGAAATTGTCTAGATGTGTTGTAATATATTGCAACATCTTGTAACATAGTTTGTTCATTCAACTTATTTTGTATAGTATTTCTATTGTAATTTGTATTGGATTGGATTATACTGTATTTGTATTGTACTGTATGTGGAGTTTTTTCTCCCCGGGCCTGTGTTGAAAACAGGTTATGTATACCAACTCTGACCACCCTGGTAAATAAATGTCAGATAAATAAATAAAAATCATCATCATCATAATCATTATTAATATTATTTTACCTGCCATCAGGCTCTTCGTTTTAGTCTTATTGAAGTGGCAAACCTTGACAATTGTGTATATTGTTGGCCAGTCCAATAGTTTTGAGGGAAATTTATGATGTAGTAAACCTTCTTGTTTGTTCATTTGTAATTTTAGGAAGGCACTTCATTTATTATACTCATTTGCTGTGACATAGTGGTTTTGTTGGATAGGACATCAATCAACGAGCATTGCCATCTTGTGAACATCAGCATTGTGATGTTTGTTAAAAGGAAACAAACATTTTAAAAAATAGAACTCCATTTGTTTGACCTTCTGTTGAAATCCTTAGCATTTGTAGATACAGTATGTACACACATATGAGAAATATCTTTGACATCAAGGCACATTTTTCCACATCTGCTTTAAGGAGTGAATGTAGGCAGCTTGCATATTTCTAAGTAGCTGGCTTCTACTGATTGTTTTCTGCAGTGAGAAATATGGCAGATAAGATCTTCAGCCTGCATTAAAGGATTGGTGGTGCCATATAGTTCTACAGCTTCCATTTGGAGTCATCAGGTTTTATTATTTGAACACATTTATGATAACTTACAGTAATTTGACAAAGGTTGTCCTAGAAGGCTTTTTTCTTTATTTTTTTCAGAACTATGCATCTTTTGCTGTGGATGACATATGATGCTTTCACATGTCATGGTGTCTGTCATCTCTGTTATTTATAGTCATATCCATCGCTGTGTGTAACTAACTGAGATCTGTACATGTATGATTTGCTTTGACTAATGTACCACCGAAGAAGGTAGAACATGTGGAAACTTTCTCTAACAGCAGATATTTAAATCTCTCTCTTGTTTAACAAGGGGATCCATTTATTTAAAGGAAAATTACTCAAGAATACTGAAAATGTACATAGGGCTATATACATTTCCAGTATTCTTGAGTATTTGTTTTTCTTTAAAGATAGATATGGAACTTCTTTCTGCATATCCTTACTCTGGCTACATGATTATAATTCTATGTCTAGCTGTAAAGACATGAAAAAGGAACGAGATTGCCATTTCAGTTGAACTGCTTATATATCAACACTAACATCTTCAGCAGAGTGACAGTGTGCTTTTGCTTTCACTACTGGAAAGTCTTGTGCATATCCTGCAGAATCTGTCTGACCCACTAACATTGGTTCTGTTAGTGTGTTACAGCTTTTATAGTCTGTAGGCTAGAATAACATTACAGGCAATTTTTTATGTATTTTAAACTAAGCTAAAAACTTTATAGTGAATTAAATAAAGGCATTCAGTTTTGGTCATGACCTGATTATTGTTTTGTGTCCTTATCATGTAGACAGATAGCATCTGATAACTGAATCCAGGTCTGTTGACCACTTGAGTTATGAGTGCAACTGATAAACATTTCATACTAATATATGCAGGTATTCAAAGTATCTAGTAAAAATGAAAATAAAATTAAGTATACAGTAGAAACAGAAGTTCTTTCAGTTATTTTGCACACCCACATCATCTTGTATAACAAAAGATCTGTATCACAATTCAGAAAACAGCTCAAACAACCCAGAGAAAGTGCATATTTACATAGTGTAGTATAAATTGGATTGATGTATTCAGCTTTATTACATTTAGCATAGTTTTGCTCTATGTAGAGGTCAGTCTGTTTCAAAAGACATGAAAATCATGGAATGTGACTTTAACTTTCTGAGGTGGAATTGTGTTTTGGAATGTCTACAGCTGTGCAAGTCATTTTTATTATGGAACAGAACAAAAACTTGTAAAATTACACATTTCACATACTGCCGTACAGTTAAGTAGTAGAACTTGAGAATGAAAGGCATGTAATTGTTCATCACCATCCTGGAATCACCCCCTAGTCTAAGGAAACACCTTTCCTTTTGACTCTCCAGTCATTTTTGACAGCTGTTTTAGCATATATTATGGCAACTCAGCTATTTTTGTTGTCACTCCTCAGTGTGCTGAGTTCATTTTTCAGCTGTTCCTTGGTCATTTCTGCATCTGTTCAGTTTTCCATCTGTACTTACTGTCGCGCTCCTCTGCAGATACTGTGTGTGCTTGTTCCCTTTTGTTTGGAAATACAGACATGAAGAATGTCTCATAGCAATTTAGATTTTTTTTCTTTCAGTCTATGTAAAGAAGACATCTGCAGCACACTGTCCCTGTGATTCAGAAAGGCTTACTGGGATGCAAAATCCTTATCTTGAAAGGTTTCAACATCTCTGTAAGCATATCTGATTCAGAGAGCAATTTCTCATCATGAGGGCTTTAGTGCTGACTGCTGAGAGTGGTCTTGCTGGGGAAACTGCATACCAATGTGGCAGTCTAAGGGAGAAGCTAATGCTGATCAGTCATATGTTGTCCCGCAGAGATGTCTGCAGCTCCCAATTTACTTGGCCAAGGGATTCACTCAGCTTGAGTAAAGTTTTCCTGTAGGAGGAAAAAAATGTATGCTGTCTTTTGATGTCGTTCACCCATTCACTTCAATGGGAGTGATCATAGTACAGGTAAGTACTGCAGAACCATGGGTGTGGATGTGTATCCGTGCATATGTGCGTGTGTGTGTGTGTGTGTG
Organism: Protopterus annectens; assembly: GCF_019279795.1. Lineage (NCBI taxonomy): Eukaryota > Metazoa > Chordata > Ceratodontiformes > Protopteridae > Protopterus > Protopterus annectens. The sequence continues at coordinate 977,645,270 of NC_056746.1, read as the reverse complement.
TATGGGTGTCTGAATGGGATGAAGGAGGCAGAATAAACATGTGCGTGCGCATACACGTGTCCGTAGGGACATGAATGAATGTGTGTGTGTATTCATGTCTGTCTGGGTGGTCATACTATGGGACATAGGTAGGGGATTCCTGGTGTGTGTGTGTGTGTGTGTGTGTGTGTGTGTGTGTGTGTGTCTAAGTGATTGCCAGAAAAATAATAAAGCCAGCAACTGAATGGCTGTGAAAAAGTAGTTTATTAGTCAAACATTATTCAGACTTCAATCTCACAGACCGACCGGTTTCGGCATAGAGTTAGCTTAGCCTTCTTCAGTGTGACAAACCAAAAAAGAAGTCATTTAATACAAAAATGTTAATTAGAAGCAAAAACCTTTAAACATGATTGGTGAACTCATGAATAAATAAAACATTCAAAGATGTTCATTAAGTCCTGGATAAAAAAGAGCACCCAACTTAATTATCCATTTTTTCTCTTTAATATCTAATTTCTTATGCCAACCAGATTTTACTGTACGGTCACCTAAAATTTTATCTATGACAAAAAAATGAAACCTTGCTGTGGAATGTTTTAATGTATGTTTATAAAGCGCATTGCTGGATTTTTTACATTTTATATCATTGAGATGCTCAGAGATACGTAACTTAAATGGTCTAGATGTTTGTCCTACATAAAAACAGTGGCAACTGCAGCATGCCAAATAAATTATCCAATCACTACTGCAGTTAGCAAAGAATTTTATATCATATATAGTGCTACAGTTGCTACTTGAAAACTCTTTGGTCTTCAAAACATGTTTACAGTTGTTACAATGGCCACAAGGCACACATCCAATAAGTTTATCCCCAAGCAAAGTGGTTTGTGTAATCTGTAACAGCATAGATTGTGAATGGTGTTTGTAATGATTGAAATAGGTACCTAGGTTTTTACCTTTCCTAAAAGAAAAAGAACAGTTTTTTTGTATAACAGAAGATAATGCAGGATCAGCAGACAAAATATTCCAATTGTTTTTAATGATATTAATAAATTGACCAATATTCCTTCCATAGGTGGTAGTAAATCTCAGTGGAGTAGAAGAAAAAGAACAACCTGGTTTTTGTTTATATGTAAGCAAATCATCTCTAGTCAGTTGTGATGCATACCTTTTGGCAATTGTGACATGACCTGGTTTGTATCCCCTGTTGTTAAACCTTTGTACTAAATCCTGGCTATATAAGGGAAAAGTACTATCATTTGAGCAATTACACCTCATGCGAATAAACTGAGACTTAGGAATATTCCTGGCAATATGTTTTGGATGAAAGCTGGATGCGTGGAGTAAGGTGTTATATTGAGGAAATTTTCTGAATACCTCAGTATTTAGGGAGTTATCAGGATTTCTTGTGATCTTAACATCCAAAAAAGTAATAACATTTTGGTCATAATTAATTGTGAAATGCAGCCCCCATTTATTGTCATTGAGGTATTCAACAAATTCATGTAGATATTCAGTATCAGCCCTCCACACCAGATATCAATTTCAGGTAGGTATGAATTATGCGTATCATCATAAATGATCTGATCTTCAATGTATGCCATGTATAAATCAGCATAAATAGGGGCAAACGAAGCCCCCATAGCAGTACCCTTGGTTTGTAAGTAACACTGTCTGTCATAGAAGAACACATTCTTGGTTAACACATGTTCTGTTAAAATGATCAAAAATGTATTAAAGCCAGGTTTGTACATATTAGATTTTTCCAACCAATATTCAATAGCATCCAAGCCTGCCCAATGAGGTATGTTGGTGTATAATGAACTCACATCAAGAGTGCAAAGCCACCAATCTTTTTCAATCTGCATGTCATTAATTATGCTGAGAAACTGTGTGGTATCCTGTATCCTGGATCTGACCCATGAAAGTAAAGGTTTGAGATGTTTTGTCAAATATTCCGACAAAGGCTCAGTAAGAGAGCCAGTTTCCGCTACAATAGGTCTACCCGGTGGATTTAAAAGATCTTTATGAATTTTTGGTAAAAAGTAAATATATTGCCTGACTGGATCAGAAATGGTAAGATTTTTCAAGGTATTAAATGTAATAATTCCATTTTCTACAGCCGAATTTAAAAATATATCAATTTGTTGTTTAAACATAGAAGTCGGGTCAAGAGGCATCCTAATGTAGTACCTGGCATCATCAAGCTATGTGCTTCTTTGTCATAATCAGTCCAGTTCATTACCACAACAGCTCCTCCTTTGTCAGCTTTACTTACAATGTTACTTACAAACCAAGGGTACTGCTATGGGGGCTTCGTTTACCCCTATTTATGCTGATTTATACATGGCATACATTGAATATCAGATCATTTATGATGACACACATAATTTATACCTACCTGAAATTGATATCTGGCGTAGGTATTTGGATGACTGCTGGATGGTGTGGAGGGCTGATACTGAATATCTACATGAATTTGTTGAATACCTCAATGACAAATAAATGGGGGCTGCATTTCACAATTAATTATGACCAAAATGTTATTACTTTTTTGGATGTTAAGATCACAAGAAATCCTGATAACTCCCTAAATACTGAGGTATTCAGAAAATTTCCTCAATATAACACCTTACTCCACGCATCCAGCTTTCATCCAAAACATATTGCCAGGAATATTCCTAAGTTTCAGTTTATTCGTATGAGGCGTAATTGCTCAAATGATAGTACTTTTCACTTATATAGCCAGGATTTAGTACAGAGGTTTAACAACAGGGGATACAAACCAGGTCATGTCACAATTGCCAAAAGGTATGCATCACAACTGACTAGAGATGATTTGCTTACATATAAACAAAAAACAGGTCGTTCTTCTTTTTCTTCTACTCCACTGAGATTTACTACCACCTATGGAAGGAATATTGGTCAGTTTATTAATATCATTAAAAACAATTGGAATATTTTGTCTGCTGATCCTGCATTATCTTCTGTTATACCAAAAAATTGTTCTTTTTCTTTTAGGAAAGGTAAAAACCTAGGTACCTATTTCAATCATTACAAACACCATTCTCAGTGATATAAAATGTAAAAAATCCAGCAATGCGCTTTATAAACATACATTAAAACATTCCACAGCAAGGTTTCATTTTTTTGTCATAAATAAAATTTTAGGTGACCATACAGTAAAATCTGGTTGGCATAAGAAGTTAGATATTAAAGAGAAAAAATGGATAATTAAGTTGGGTGCTCTTTTTTTATCCAGGACTTAATGAACATCTTTGAATGTTTTATTTATTCATGAGTTCACCAATCATGTTTAAAGGTTTTTGCTTCTAATTAACATTTTTGTATTAAAGGACTTCCTTTTTGTTTTTTGTTTTGTCACACTGAAGAAGGCTAAGCTAACTCTATGCCAAAACCGGTCTGTGAGATTGAAGTCTGAATAATGTTTGACTAATAAACTACTTTTTCACAGCCATCCAGTTGCTGGCTTTAATATTTTTCTGGGAACCTTTTCTGGCCGTGCAATTTTCTCCGTGCAGGGGACTGTTCTTTGCTGTCTAAGTGATTGGTCATTGGAGCGTGCATACAGGTGTGTGGATGTTTCCATGAGTGTGAGTGAGTGTGGTGAGCAGTCTTTTGTTTGTGGATGTGTAAGTGTATATATGTTTGCACGTCTGTGCGCTCATGGATGTCTGAATGTGAGTGTGTAATTTCCCCAAGTCTTTTGGGCTTCTAATATCATGATGGGAATGGACCCCATTCCTAAGTCAACATATGATTAAAGTTCTTAAATTAATATTGTTTCAATCTTTGATGTTAACCATAATTTTATTTTGCAGTACCTACAGTGTGCCCAGAACTGACTCCTTCAACAACTCTTATGGAATTGCATGTACCGGTAGCATATCTAGATAGGACTGCAAATTCTTTTTTATGAGACCAGTTGGAACTATCTGGGTATCCTTCTTCCACACTGCCCTCATTTCTACCTGCAAAACCTGGTATTTTATGACTTTGTGTTTCTCTGTACATAAGACGCTGTAATCACTGGGTGTAGCAATTTCAGTGATCAATGCTACTTCTGTCTTCTTTTCATGGACTGCTTTTACCCGTTTTTTCTCGCATCTATTTTTTCAACTGTTGGTAATGGATAATCTCAAGTGATGCAAACTTTGTCATTCTCTTTAATGATTTGTGGTTCATGTTTCCAGAGCTTCTCAGCTACTTCAATATTGTAATGTTTGCACTATCTCCATTGCAACAGTCTTACCACGTTTTTATGCCTTTCAGTATACAGGCCCTCTGCCATTCGTAACAAGCAACAAGATGTGCGGCAGTTTCCAGTTCTGTTTTACAGAACCGGCATTTGTCTGTTTCTCCCTCATGTTCAATGGACTTTTTAAACCAATGTGTATGTAGCCTGCTGTCCTGGGCTTCTAATATTAACCTTTCATCTTTTGGTTTAAATTCACCTCTCCTTAACCATTCCTGTCAAATCCTGATCAGCATGAGGTTGTTCCAGGAGTTTTCTATACTTGCAGCTATATTTATGCCTTCTCCACATTTCTTGCCTTCTCATCTGATCCTTCTGCTTACATCCTTTCTTTTATTTTTTGGCACATTCAGTTGCTGCCTGATTTTTGTCTACTTCTGGTTTGGTTTCCATTGCCGCTTGACACTGATATGCTTCTGCTAAACTAAGTAAGGACGTCATCTTAGGTTTGTTCTCCTCATGTTATAAAACTTTCACTATGTTTGGATCTGGTGATGTCACCAGATAAGTACATAGTCCTACGATTGCAGATCTATACATGTAATCAGTTTTGAGAAGGCCCATACCTCCTTCAGAACGAGGAGTTATTTTAATCTTAGTATACACTGATTTTTGTATATCATTTGCTAAGCACGAATCATTTTTCTTGTTTTCCTGTCCAGCTGATCCAGTAATTTATGGAGTCAGCCAGTCAGTCACTCCAAAACTGTAAGGTAGTACAGGAAGCACAAACTGGTTTATAGCTTGAACTTTGTTCCTAGATGTCAGAGCTGTTTTCAGTATTAATTTTAGTCTTCTAAAATATTCCTTACTGAGTTTTGTTCGCATTTGTTCATATTTTATTGTTGATCCTTCATCAATTCCCAAGTATTTATACACTCCCTCCTGTTTAAATTCCTTTATAATCACATTCCTGCCCAGACTGATATTTTCTTAGTGCTGCAACTTTCCTGTTTTAAATGTTGCTTTTGCACATTTATCAAGACTAAATGACATTTTATACCATCTGAGAAAGTTTTGACCACTTCCAGATGTGCTTACAACTCCTCATCTGAAGAATCATACAGTTTTAAATCATCCACAAAAACATGAGAAGTTTTTACACGTTGTTTTTTGGGAGCCAAATTGTAGCCATGACCTAATCTGTTAAGTAGACAGCTTGCTTAATTAATTAATTAATTAATTTACATTTGTTTACTGGGAAATTCCAACTGGACACAGGCCCTTTTTCAGAGAAGGCTCGGGGAGAAAAGCTCCACAGAACAATAACTGAGCAGCAGATTACATGAAGAACAACTGATTATACTTAGAATAGCAAAAAGTGTACATACAGCAGCAAACATTAGATATACATAAAATATGATAACTGGTTAAGGGCAAGACAAAAGAGCAGCAGTGACAGAGTCAACCTGGAATATCCTACTTTGAATGTTTATCCTTGGGACAAGAATTTGTCCTTTATCATATCTTAGCTGCACAGTGGTTTGCCATTCTTTCATGGTCACTGTAATGTAATTGCAAACAATTAATTTAATTGTAGGATGTATATCATACATCTGTAAGCACTCCTTCATCCATGAATGTAGAATGCTGTCAGATAATTTTTTGTAATCTAGCTATGCCATTACTTAGGTTCTCCCCTTTTTACAGTTCTCCATTATGACTTCATTTAACAACAAATAATCAATGGTTCCATATGACTTTCTTTTGCTACCCTTTTGTTCTATTGCCATGATTGAGTTTTCTTCTAAATGACTATAAACTCTGTTGGCATCAGTTTCAGTATGTAGTTTATACATCATCAAAATGCAAGTTATTGGTCTATAGTTTTTAGGATAGCTTGCAGGTTCATTCTTAAGGAGTATCGCTTTTTTCATGTTGTTAACCAGGTTGGTGTCTGTTCGGGGTGCACATATAAGTAGTTCTTACTCAGGGCTAAGTCATCGTGTAAAGGTGTTGATATTTTTAGGCAGACGTTAGATACTGCACCTAGGCCTGAGGTTTTCCATTTAGTAGCTTTTCTTAATTTTGTTTCAGTTTCTCTGGATGTTACTTTATCCCATTTCGTGTCCAGTACATTTGAACTTCTTAACTAACTGTTTCCTTTACTTCTGTCCATTCAGCATCTTTGTTTTGTTTACAGGGTCTTCGTGAATATTTCTCCAAAAATGTGTCAATTTCTTATTTCTTTGGTGGCGTTTCTCTTCTTTTTCCTGTGTTTGTGCATAGGGAAGTACCTTTGATACCGCAATGCATAGACTGTTAGGGAAATCAATAAAGCAGTCTAGTCTTACAGTGCAGTATTCTGTTCAAAGATATGGTAATGATCCACTAATGAGAAGTTTCTCTGTGCTGCTTTACTATATCTGTGAATCTGAGATTCTGTCCATCACATTAACTGACAAACCCATGTCCGTCAATCAGCTTGTGCGGATAGGATATAGTCCTCTACCACCTCCTTTTCAGATGGTATTTCACAGAAGAATTTACTGCATCAGAAATTGTTGTAGATGTTCAGACATCTTAAAATGAATTGTACAGAAAATCATATCCAAACAAACTTATTTCTAACCCTCCTCCACAAAAAATTAAAACTAGCCTACATGTTGTTTGTCCTCTGAAGAGAACTGGAGTTTGACGTGGTACCTTTATTAGCGAGTCCACAGTGCCATGGATGCATGTGTAAAATTACCAAAGAATGATGCCAGCTCTGGTGGGATAGAGATAAAGCCCCGACAATGGCCCAGGCAGCCCAAGTTTGAGTAGTGGCTTGGGTGCTTAAAGGAGCTGGCAGGAAGGATGGATGTGCAGGGTGGGTGTGCTCATCCTTGAGGAGGGCAGAGCCAGTCGTAGGTTGTTGCAGTACTTTGGAGGAAGGAGGCAGGGTAATGACTTGGGAGTGAGTATATAATGCATCAAGTTGCTGTTGAGCAGTAGCCTTCATTGAACAACTGCATGGGGAGCACGCATTTGCTAAAGAGAAGGCATTGTGTTCCCTGTGGTGGCACTGGTCACATGTCCCTCCCACCCAGGGAAGGGGTTAGCTCAACAAGTTTAAATGTTCTCATTGGAGAGATGTCCCTGAGGACACAGGCATCCCACGTGGCTGCAAAAATGACCAGAAGGCTGTCAACTTCATGGAATGGGCGGACCCCACCACTAGGGAACAAAATAATTCAGGTTCAGTTGGAGAAGACTCAATGGTCAGTAGGGTCAAAAAGCAAACAGAAAAATTTCCACAGAGTGACTTTTAGCACCATACTTGATTGGAGATATAGCCCTTCACGGGTGAAACCAAGAGTGAAATATCAGATGCCCTTTTAAGTTATGGATCACTGGTTGGACAGCCCAGGTATCCTGGCAGACCCTGACAGAAAGGGGGAAGGTTACCGTCTGACAGATGTTCTTTGCTAATTTTGCCCAATTTCAAGGGATTTTCTTTCTCTGTATGGGTCTTGCTTTAGAAAACATAATTCTGTCAAAAATCAAGCCAAGGACAAAGTATGCACTCCAGAATTACACATAAAAGGTTTATAGGAGTACAGTAATGTAGTTCAAGTACAGACTCCCAGTTAAATATTTTTCTCAGCATTTGGGAAACATTTTTATAAGGTGAAAGTTTACACATTTCTTTTTGCATTGGGAACAGTCCCTACAGATTAGTGAGTGATTCAGATAATTTTCAAAGGTTGTACAGTAGAATTCTTTCAGACACTTAACATCAGAGTCCATCCTTTAGACACTACTGTAGCAGCTTCTAACATTTAAGGTATTTCAGAAGACAGCAATAGGACGTTCTCACCAAAAGTGTACGAGGCTTTTATTCTGGGTTCTTTTTCATACTAGATGGTAGTCAAAAGTACCCAGTGCTGGAGTGCTGGATCTTTTTCACGTGAATCAGTTTGTCCAGTCAAGATTTTTTTGTTTTTATGTTGACTGTTGCAAACCTGATTTCTTTGATATGCTAAGATTTCTGGAGGGCATCCCTGAATATAAAACACATCCAACAGCTTCCAACGCACACAAGAAAGTATTAAGGTAACAAATGAAGGATTTCCATTTTCAATGTTCTGCTGTCCCTGTTCATATGTTTTTAGATACTTGCTAGGTTATTGATCTGTGAGGATCATTAGAAGCCTAGCCTTACGTTCCCTTGGCAGTTCTTTAGCCCTTATGTTTTGTGTATGAATAACTCATGGCAAGCAGAACAAGGACATTTTGGACATAACTTGTTGCTAATTTCCATAAAGAACATGGGTGCTGAGCCAGGAGTGAATTTATGGTTTTCTCATTCAGTCATCCAAATTTTGTTTGAATAGAGTTAGAGCAGTACTTTGCCTTACGTGGAGTAGAAGACTGTACCATTTCAGTGGTATTTTCTGTGATAAATATCGATCCTTCCAACATGTCCTGTTTATGTTGCAAAAGAGATTGAGATCCCTTGATCAGTTGTTTACACTACCATTGGACTTGACTGTATAATAGCTCTGACGGGATATGGTTTGTTGATGCTGTATACACGAGGAAGAGGTCACATTTTAGTAGCCAAAATGATACCAAGAAGAGGGACAAAGCTTTAAAAGGTTTGCATAGTTTTGTATAATTTAGGTTCTTGGTATTTGTTGTTAGTAAGAAAGTGCTATAATTGTTCCACTTGTGCATAGTGTTTTGATAGGTAAATACTGAAAGGGACATCATATTCAATTATCAGCCTAATGAGACCTGGGTACAGTGAAATGAGTAAATCCCTGGACCTATATGCCTTTAGATATATGTGGTGCGATGAAGAAGGACTTCTTACAACACTGGATATGTGATAATCAAAGGACAGTTTGTTTGCAGCTTAGGTTTCCAGACTCTTGACTGTGAGATCAACTGTCAGGGGTGTGTTGTCAATGTGATAGCAGCAAGTGAGATTCTTCTTGTCAAAGAATATAGTCGTACATTTCTTGACATGTAGTTTTAATCCAAGGTTTTGACACCAGGTATTTGTTTAGGCAAGACCCTCAGTGATTATGCTGGTACCCTTTGGGGAGTGTATGATGGCACCAAGATTACAGTCATCTACAAACCTAGTCAGCCATAAACCCTTAACATTTGCTTTGATTATTGGTAAGCAAATGCCAAAGAGGAGGGGCCCAAGGACTGAATCCTGGGATACCCCATTGGTGACAGGTCTTTTAGAGGTGGTAGAGCCACCCACCATAATTTTCTGGGTTCCTTTTGTGAAACAGTTTGTTATCCATCAAATTACTTATGGGTTTACATTTAATTTGGAGGGCTTATCTATGATGTCTGAATGTGAAATGGTGTCATACATCATTGGGAGATCTAGATATGCAGTATATATTAATTTGCCCCCATCCATTGTTTTAGTAATCTTCCCAAAGAAGTCAACCAGGTTAAGTAGGCAGGAGCTCCCAAGAGTTTGAAGGCTGACTATGTCCTTGGTTATTAATTTCATAATGATCCTTTCCATAGTCTTACAGATAAGACTGGTTAGGCTTATGAGTCTATAATTACCTAGGTCATTTGACACCCCACCATTGTACAACGGGATGACTGTTGCTGTCCTCAATTCATCCTGCATGAACTCTGTTTGGAGACTGATATTAAATAGCTGCTGGTAGGCTGTCTGACAAGTCCTATTTCAAGCTGACAATAGGTAGCCCACTGTGTTATTCAGCCCCATGAAGTAGTGTTTTTGGTTTTGGATAATGTCTTGAGGATTTGTTCTTGGGAGAGTTTAGGGGGAGGTGTAGGTGGGTGATCTGGGAATATAGGAAGGGAGAGAAGGGTGAAACTTGAGTTAAATTTGTCCCCTAGCAGTTTGGCTATATCCTCTAGATCTGAATATGTGGTGTCATTTAATATTAGCTCGGAGCAGTTGATAAACACAGTGAAAGAAGGCTTTGCTGTTGTCATTCTCTTCTATGGCTATTTTCACCTCATATCTGGCTTTGGTTGATTTGATCAGGGTCCAGAGTTCCCTGTAAGACTTAGCAAGGGCATTTTAACATCTTGAGAGTTAAATTTTTTTTGAGTGCAATGAGTTTTTTTTTTCTTTCTTTTATTGCAGAGACTTTAAATTTGGGTTTGACTGTAGAGGTTTTGTCTTAAATTTGTTTTGTATTTATTTCATGGGGACCGATGTATCTGTGCAGCTGTTTACATGTGCATAGAATTTGGCAGTAGAGGGTTACATGTAAGCAGTGGGGTCATTGTATTGGATGGGGATTTTGAATTTAGTCAGTTTACCACTCAGTTTTAGCAGATACTGAGGTGCTGGGTAATGCATCTGGCTTCAGTCTTATGGAGAATGTGTCTGAATTTTGGTCTGATTTGACCAGAGAAGAAGTGACAATTGGTGGGGAGCAAAGCTGCCCCACATTTGTAAAAGTATTAAGTTTGTATTAATGAAGTCCAGAAATGTTTGGGCATACATGTTTGAGGTTGTATAAGTCACCCAGTCAATGGAAGGACACGTGAAGTCCAACAGGGAAATGGTATTTGGTTTAATGCATTGGACACCATAGTAGTAAGGTGGGGAGGTATGGACTGAACGGGGCAAAGAGGGGGGCTGTATAGTTAGCTATGATATGATAAGAGGTTATGTTAATATTAAGTTAGATATGGAGGAGTTCCAAGTCAGCATCTTGTCTAATGAGCCTGGAGGTGAAAATTTTGGAAAAAAGTGTTGTTATGGTTTGATTTATTTTCTGTTAATGTATGTGTGCCCATGTCTTAAATGATAATTTAATAAAGGTGTTTAAAAAACAGTAAAAATATGTAGAAGCCATTGCCTTCATCTGGCATGGTGGGCTTGAATGTGTTGTAGGCATTAATCCTGCACTGATGGAGTGCTCTCATTGGGCCTAAGCCAGGTCTCTGTAACAGTGCATGTATCAGTGTTTTCTAGGGTAAGGAATGCTTGCAAGGCAGTGAAGTTTTTTGTTAAGGCTCCTACAGTTTTGCAGTAATACTGTTGCTATCCAGATTTTGTTTTGTTATGATGGAATCTTTAGGAAACCGATGTTGCCTAAAAGTGGCACTATGTGGGTTGGACAAGGATTTAAAAACATTTGGGGGATAGGTACAGGCCATCCTTGGCAACACAGTTTGGACTGTCCTCTGCCTTGTCCCAGGCTGATATATTGCAGCACCCTTGAATGACACCAGTGACTAGGTTGTTACTGAAGTAAATAATATTTTGTTCATACTGTGGAATCATTCTTGATGATGAAAGAATGCTACTCAAGGCTATGTTCAAACCTGCCTTGAATGCATATTACAAGAGCTCTATCATATCTCTCTTCATATAGTGCAGTGATGTATATCTCAAGTCATTTATACCGACACACACTATGACTGTGTCACATGTGTATTTGTGGTGCAAGAACTTGAAGGCATGCGTGATGTGGTGATTCCTGACACCTAACAGACAACAGACCGTGTGACCTTTGTCCTTGTACAGCCTGACACATCTGTCTGTCTTACTATGGAGCCACCTTTAACTAGTATTTTGGATTGTGTAGAGGTTTGACTTTTTAACTTTTGACTTGAAATAATGTGACTCTTGGATGTATGTTTCACGGTGGGTGCTGCCTGCAAATGTAATCAGTTCATAATATTAGGTTATATATCCAATGGCTAGCTCCAGTTTTCTCCAGCCTAAGTCTTTAGCGGATCTCACTGCTTTCCCTGGATGACTCTGATAGTTGCACACTCATGTCATCAGTTTTGCAGTACCTAGAATCTTATATTGACTGAGCTTAATGTTAACTGTAAAAGGTCTATTCTCTATCAATGCAAAGAATTCAGTTTTTTCACATAAATTCTGGTTAATTTAGAAAAAAAGAGCATTTCTGCCTCTGGCAAATATATCCAGAATTGCAGCTTTCAAGAATGACGTATATGTCCAAGTAGAATTCATTTGCTGTAGGACAGTGCATCAGGACTGTTGGGCTCATGCCATTATGTATTCTTATTGTACTACAAGCACAGCTGCACCAGGGAAGGTCAGTTAAATGTAAAGGAACCCACAAAATTAAGCTGTACATGTCTTGGAATAAATGATTCTAGTTCTTCCACCAGTCTCAAAAGAAATCCTTCAGTAGCCCCATCATTTTCACTTAAACCATAGCACACTATTTTCTTCTTCCTGACCTACGTAGATCCTAACAAAGATGATGTATATTACATCTGAGGACCCAGCTCCAGTCACTGCAAGTCCAGAATACCTGTTCACTACAAGAGTGCTTTCTGCACATCAGAATTAGTGAAGGAAGAGCATTGATTTTAGCACTGAAGACATTCATGGCAAATCTGATTCCAGAAACTTTGCAGAGCAGCTCAGAGAAGAGCTGTAATATGGAAAATACAGAAAAAAAGGGGGGGGGATAACATGGCTGGCCACTGTACAGAGAACCAGTGATTATATGAAGATGGGTGATGAAGCTCAACTGAAGAACTGGAAATAAGACTCCTGCCAATTATATTTTTGCTTATCAATAAAAGAAGTCTTTTAAAGTCAGTGAGGAAGCCCCAAAACTGTCCAGACTCTCCAGCACTTTAGAAATTAAATCTATTGACAACATTCCAGTTGAAACAGTCATGCCTTTTAAATACTTATGCATCTGGCATAACCAGACCCTAAACTTTCATCTTTACCTGGAGAAAATGAGAAGCAAAATCAACTGCCTTCTTTTCTGTGCACCAAAAATTCTCACTTTTTTTCTTTTGCTGCTAGAGCCAACACAGGGAAAGGAAAACATTTTACTTAGCTTGAATTCATCCACAGTAGAACAATGCATCGGGGCTATTTGGGCTTAATCATCTTTTGTTCACACTGCAGAATCATTCATTTTGATGAAAGAAAGCTGCACAAGTCTAGCTAATGTGTCTAATACGATAAATAAAATCTTGCAAAACTTATCCAGCAAAATATGTGCATTTATCACCCTATCCCCTAGTCAAAAAAAAAAAAATCATTGCCATATAGTCTGCAAAGCTAATTGGCTACTCATTTAAGGCAGTGCTGTGGTGCAGAAGGACAGAGGCTTAACTACGTGCCAGGTGACTTGGGTTTGATTAGCGGCTCAGATGCCTGAGGCACTGGCAGGGAGGGATTGGTGTCCACTTGCATACTCTTGTGGTCCCTTGTTAAAGGGGGTGGATAGGTGGGAGGACATTTGCTGATTTGTCACAGAGGTGGGCCAGTATGTTAGCATGTCACAGTTACACTGCTGCCCTGGATATTTAACAACTGGTAGCAGAGGGACTGGGATGGTTATTGCATAACAAAAATACTCCCCAGCAGCAATATGATACTGCATCAGAATCCTTGGTCTCCTCACCAGCCATAGACATGGGTCAGATGGAGCATGGGGAGGCTAATTGAGTCCAGTAGATCCAGTGAATGAAGAGAAGAGCTGGTGGATGCAGTCAGTCAGCTGCAGGGAGCCAAATATAGGTTCATAGGTTTGTACTAGGCTATCAGCCCTAGGGCCTATACAAGCCTAGCCATAACAATTCCCTGGCTATTTCTTCCCACACTATTTATTTAGATTGACATGTTTAACGCTGATGAAGTAATATTGAAACATGAATGCTGACACCCATTTGTGCATGCTCTAAGATTACAACTTGGAACGTACTATATTAAAAGAAAGTATCTGATATTGTCTCTTTCATCCCTTCCTAAACTGATGAGTTTTCAGATCTGACTTTGGCCATTTTTCAAACTTAGGATCTGTAGCTCAAGCTCCTCCTCTTAACCATAACCCCCTCCAAACCCTGTATAACCTCGGATCTCGTTTGCCGCTTCTAAAGTCAGATGTGGTTGAAGTAGCTGAAGTTGCAGATGAGTAGATTTTTGATCTTTTTCAGGTGTTCTTTAGATCTTTTTAAGAAGTCTTTCCCTTCTACCTGTTTTCTTCCCCTGCTAGCAATAGCAAAAAAAAAAAAAACTCTTGGTAGTATTGTTTTTGCGTAAGCTTTGCACCTTCTTCGTTACTAGTTTCTCTACCATCCTAGTTTTACCATCGTTCATATTTCCTCCTTTATCCTCCTTGCAGGATCTCGTTTTTATTGCTGATAACTAACGTTTCTTGGTCTATGCATCTGTTTCATTCTTGAGTTTATTAGCAGTTATGTTGGACAAGCCCACTGGCTTCAAAAACGGCACTTCCTGCAGCCGTAAAATCTCCAACTCTGATGCCCGTGCAGAATGTGTTTGTTGTCTAGGGCCATTCACCTGAATGAAGATTGTGACATTTGCTTGGGGTTCCATCACAGAGCCTTGGCTGAACGTAGAAATAAATTAGTTTTGAAAGGTTTACTTCCTCCTTCTAGTGTGGCTGGAGCTTCCCCTCTGCAGAAAAAGCCTGCCGATAAATCCAAATGGGCAGATGGGGAAAGGCACCTGAGAAAGCAGATGATAAATCAAAGGAGCCAAGGAAGCATTCCCCTAATCTCTGTCTTCACTGTGTTCTGACTTCGGCTACACCTGCTAAAGTTTCAAAGACTTAGAATCTAACCATTTCCTCAGATCCAACTTGTTCCTCCTCTGGGTCATCTTCTAGAAGGCAGTCTGTTTTTTCTCTGGAGCTGATACTTCAAGACTACACCCCCATTTTCTGTAAGGCATTCCCTATAGGGCTTTTAGACCCCTGTCTACTTCGTCATCCTTTAGATGTACTCAAACCTATCCAGAGCAGATGTAGACAGAATGATGAAGAAATTCCTGTGGACCCCTATTCATTTGGGAGTTCTTCCTGCTCCATCTCCTTCTGGATCATGAGCTTTGCACCATCCCAAACCCTTATTGCTCCTCCTACTCTGATTCACTCCTTGGTTTTGGATCAGAAATTCCCAGGACTGTCCTTGTCGGATATGAAGATTTGGTCCTATCCAGCATCTTCTGTGATCCAGCTGGTGCCATCTCTTTCAGAGGAGGAGGAATTTCAGAGCAGTAGCATTGGTGCCGAATCCAGGGGTGGAGGCTCGACTCTGAGACTTTCAGAGCCATCTCTTCCCGTCGGAGCTTTGGCATAGCATGGCTCAGACTGCTGCTTTGAGGCAAGGTCAGAGGAGTTCTGTGGGCTACTCTAGACAGGTGGCTTCAGCTCCTGTTGGAGTGCCTGTGGGTTCTCTCGCTCGGTTTTTGCTTCCAAGGCAGTGGAGAGAGCTTTCTCCATCTCAGGAGTTAGGAAAACCTTGACCCCCTCAGATCCTGCCTGTCTGCAGTTGTCTGCCCTGGGTCCTGAGCCTAATCATTCTCTTCCATCAAGGCAGCCAGTACATTCCAGTCTTGTGACAGTCCTCTTATAGGATTCCCAGAGGGCTTCCACATCTTCCCTGGATTATCCCCCTGTGGAAACTCCCTGGAAGCACAAGTGAAAGAGGAGGCACTTTTTCTCCCCACAGGAGACACTAACAGAGAGGATACAGACGTTGATGAAGGGGAGGTGTCCCCCAAGTCACCCCTTGAGGACATCTCAGTTGGTGAGATCCATGAACGTTTGAGAAAGAAAGGTGGTCAATCTTCCAAACCCCTTCCCGGAAGGAGTCTGTGTTTCTCAAGGCTTTCGTAGTCAGCTTATCTACTTCCTCTGGGATCCCCCAAATGATGAAATGGTGGATTTGTTTTCCCATCAGGCATGGAAGGATCACAATATGGCAGAAGCTATTGCCAGAAAGCCAGGTAAGTACCTTTTTGCCCCCAAAGACTGTGCCCATTGGATGCTGTGGTGATAGTGGTGGCAGCCACTAAAAAATAACTTGCTGAGAAAAGTTCTACTGTCTGTCCCCTTAACAGCATCTGGGGCCTTGGACAGAGCTTAGAAATTAATTTATGCATCAGTGACTTTTTTTCTCGCTCTCTTTTTGATTGCAGAACTATTTGGCACACACAACAAGGTTCCAGAATGACTTGACCGAGGAGTTTTCCAGGTCCCTTTTCAGGTCCATGTCTGAGGAGGGCAAGTCTTCCCAGCTGGTCACTCTTCACTCCATCTCAAATGCCTCCTTGCATTTAATTTCCAGTGCTACAGAGGGTGTTTCTAGAGCTGCAGTCTTAAGTATTATGGTTTGAAAGCATGCCTGGTTACGATTATGTGATTTTGTGGAGCCTGTCAAGTCTTCCTTCATCAATGCTCCTTTTGAATGGATCTCCTGTGTTTGGACCTAAAGCTAGAGACTCTCTCCAGGCGCAAACAGGATGGAAAAACCCTGTCTGCTGTAGGAATACAGTTTTCTACCCCCTCGGTGGACCTTTTCTAAAAATTAGAATAGGGGTAAGAAGATGTGATTCCAGAAATCACAAGGGTTTTCCCACTATGGAGCTTGATCCCCAGTGGTAGTGGGGGGAATTCAAATGGTAGACATTACCCACATGGCAGAGGAGGCCCGCAAAACTAAGGCTTCAGATGTCCATTTAGTGAGAAGCCTTATCAGTGCTTCTGAAGGATTGCCCAACTGCTGAGCTCTGAAGGCAGTTGGTGGGCACTTATCTCTGCACCTGGAGGCCTGCATGTCCATCACAGAAGAGATCCGGGCGCACACTATAATTACCAGAGGCAATTCCATTCCTTTTTCCCACCATCCCCCAAGAAAATCAAGGAAAGTTCTCAATGTGCCACCCCGTCAAAGAAGGATGAGCTTAGAAGCCAAAAGGCTGCTGGCAAATTCTGTCTCATAGCTCAAAATAAATCATCTCCCTCATCAGACCATTCTGCCCACCCATCATCTCTGACCGTGCATCCAACAGGGAATCCCTAAAATCCACCATCTCACCACACTCTCGGAAAATATTGCCTAGACATGGTAAGGCCTTGCTGTGTCTAATAATGTTGGCTTCCAAAAAAGCAATTACTAGAAAATGGAAATCAAAACATAATCCAACTATGCTAGAAGTAGTGAATAAAGTAACAAGAGATAAGACAACTGGAATTGAGATTTTTAGAAATGGGTAGGAGCAAACTGCATAGGAAAAATGGGACTTGTGGAAACAATACATACAAGGGAGGAATGGGGTTTAAAAGGCAGCAGGACTTAAATGAGCTATGTAATGTTTGAGTGAAAAAGATTGGGTAGATTATAAGTGATATATAATGTTTGCAACTGGGAATGGGTCAGTAAGGCTTGTGATATAAAATGCTTGCAACTAGAATTGTGCAGGTGTGGTTTGTTTTTATGTATATAAATGTATGATTGCCTATGTAGTAAGTGATGGGTTAATAAACATATTTCTTGTTTAAAAAAGACAGGAATTGAATAAGTTATGTAATGTTGCTTAGGTTATATGATATATAGCAATGTATGTGAAGTATAATGTTTATGTTAATGTAGTTTGATTACTTTTATATAAATGCAAATTTGCCTGTGTCACAACTGATAATTCAATAAAGGGGTTTGAAAAAAAAAAAAAAGCTGCTGGCAAAAAGAGTCTTCCATAAGGTTCCACCAGACCTACACTGTTTCGGAACTTATTCAGAATTATTTTTAGTACCAAACAAAAACAGGGACCTCAGGCCAGTCTTGGACCTAAGCTATCTAAATCTGTTTGTAAAACGCGCGAAGTTCAGAATGGCCATGGTTCAGTCCCTAATTCCACTTCTGAGGAAGGACACTTGGATGTGTTCAGCAGATCGCAGGAATGCATACTATCACATCAAATTAGATGATTCAGGAAATATCTTCACTTCCCTGGGGACCAGTCACTTCCAGTTCAGAGCCCTGCCCTTTGGTCTCACCACAGCCCCCCCTAGATGTTCACCAAATGTTTGGCAGTGGTTGCAGCTCATTTGAGATTGCTAGAATTCTGGGTGTTTTCCATCAGGCTGTATATCTTTTGTCTCTCCAGTTACCCTCAGCCAGGTTAGTTTTACAGCTCCTCAGGTCTGTGGTCACCTCCATAACACTGGTACCACTGACAAGATTTTATATGAGGGTGCTGTAGTGGACACTGGCTGCTCAGTAGTCAGTAAGATGACAACCCATGAATTTTCCCATTCGAATCATCAAGATTTGCGAAGAACATGTGTCCTGTTGAATCCATGCCCTAGAAGTCCCTCATAGCTGACCCTTTGTTCCACCCGTGCCTAAGGTTGCAGTGACTATGGACACATTACAGCTGGGGTGAGGGGGGGCACTACTTGGGACACATGGTTCAAGGCATGTGGTCCCCATTTAGAGTCCAGGCTGCACATCAGTGTTCTAGAGATGAGAGCAGTCCTCCTGGCATTTTAGGCATTCCAGGGCATTCTTTGTCTGGGGCTTTCTAGTAGCAGTGCACATCTATCCTATTGCCTTACAAGTGGTCTCGAAATTCACCAGTGATGAGGTTGATGTTTCGTCACTGGGGTCAGCTGTGCTGCAGTCTTTTTGCCTCTCCCTCAGTGCCAAATCAAGCAAGTTTTTCACCCTGATTCCCCCAGAGGGGTGCTACCAAGGGACACACTGATCCATGACTGCCCCATCTCCTCTATGCTTATCCATCTACCCCTCTTATCCCAAAGTTTCTACAGAAAGCGTGTCAACAGAAGAGCACGGTAATCCTATTTGCCCCTTTTTGGCTTCACTTTATATACATTCCTTCGTACTGGACCCCTCCCAAGCTCTCTTTTCTCACCCATCTGGACTACCTAATCTCGACATCTAAGCCCTTAAGCTAACCCCATGGAGCTGATGTTATCCATATCATTCATCTCCAAAGGGTCTAGGATCCGATATCTGATCCGAGCTGGTAATATTAAACAGATGGATCCAAGGCTCTAGTTCCTTCCTCTCCCATAATGCTCTTCTGCCCTTTAACCTCCAGATCTCATTTGCCTTGCATCCTGTGCAGACGCATGTTCCTGTGGCTCTAGCTAGATAAATACCTTTTGTTTTCTTTTTGTTGTACTTTACGTAGATGTATTTTTACTAGTGTAGTTAGTTTTCTTTTGTATTTGTTGGAATTATGTCTGATAAAGCCAGTGCTCCTCGTGCAGTCAGAAAATGCCTTATTCCGACATGCACAAGGAGTGCATTTATTGCTTGGGTGCCCTGCACCTGGAGGTTGAATGTGACCTTTGTGCCGCATTTAACCCCAGAGCTTTGGCAGAGCACCACAACAAACTTTTGCTAAAGGGTCTGGCCCGGGAGAGGGGCCCTTTGTTTCCTCCTTAAAAGCTTCCTCTTCTAGTCCAAAGAGGAAGACCCCTTCTTTCCAGCCAGCTCCCTCCAAGAAACAGTGACTGTCAGATCCTAAGTCCCTGGATCCAATTCCAGCCTGGTCCATCTCTGATCTGAGGTCTTCGGAGTCAAGAGCCGTGGAGCAGTCTGTTGGAGTCGGGGTCTCTCCAGATGAGAAGCTCTTGGATCCGACCAAGGTTAGGCCAGCCTCGGATCCGACCAGTTCATTGGATCCATCCGCTGTGTCAGCTATGCCTTCGGATCCGACAGGGTTGTTGGATCCGATTACAGTCGTGAAGGAAGTTGTTGTGGTCCCTTCTACCTCCAAACACATTACTCATTCGGCTCTGCCATTCTCCAGAATGCCACAGTAGGCCAGGGAGATCTGCCTCCAAGTCCACCCACTCCTCTTCCTTCTCTAGATCTTCAAGGATTCTCTTGCCCTCAGACATGGATGAATTCTAGGGACCAGGACATCTGCAGCCATATTCCAGTGAGGTTGAGTATCCTCCCTTTCTCGATCCTGTTTGGGTCCCTGGCTTATTTTGTTCCCCCACCCTTGGAGTGGGTGAGCCCGTACCAGAGTGGTCGACGCTGGCTGTGCGGGGGGGGGGGGTCTGGTACCATTTTCTCTGACCTGTCCCTTCCCCTTGGTGCTTCGGCTTTCAATAGCTCTGGGCCGGTATTACCTGGGAGTCGCCAGGCTGTTTCTGGACGCATTCCTCTGCTCGTGTTTCTGGGTGGTAGGGAGGACCTTCTCTGCATCTGGAGTTTCCTGTGCTGCACCACTAGGTCCCTCCCTACCTCTCTCTCTACTTCGGCTGGCGAGGCCTCTCATCTAGGGTCAGTCCTCCCGATCGAGCCTTCAAGTGGTTTGCTCCCCTCTTGGAGTCCCTATCTCTTCAGAGTCCTTCCCGGAGCCCCCAGTGGAGGAGGTTCATTGTAAGAGAAAGTGCAGGAGGAGGCACTTGGACTCCCCTGTGGAGTCCCTCACTGAAGATATGGACCTTGAGGAAGGAGATTGGGTTCCCCCAGATCTCCACCCGATGATGTCTCCTTTGGAGTCATCCTTGAGCTTTTGAAACAAAAGGGAGGATGATCTCCCCAACCCCTGTCTTTTGAGGAGTCTGTGTTTCTGAAGGGCCTTCAGGCTGGGCCCATGTACCTCTTGTGTATCCCCCCTGCTGATGAGTTTGTGCATCTGATCGCAAGCAGGTCCTGGAAGGAACTGGACATGGAGCCTGTTCCAAAAAGGGCTGACAAGTTTCTTAGTCCTCCTGCAGATCGTTCTTTCTGGAGCAAAGGAGTCCCAGTTGATGCCATTGTGGTTGCTGCCGCCACGAAAAGGGAGCTAACAGAGCAGAGCTCTAAGATCCATCCCCTGAACAGGGCGTCCCAGGCGATGAGAAGCAGGTGTACGCCTCTGTTACCTTTGGCCTGAGAGCAAAAAATTATTTGGCACATTTTATCTGCCTCCAAAGGGATTTGGTCCAAGAGCTTTCCACCTTCCTTATAGAGATGCAGCCGGTGGAGACCCTCAAGCAGTTGTATCCCAGGCTATCCACTCTGACCTCCCTCGCAAATTCCTCGATGAGGTGAATTTCCAGTGCCACAGAAGCTACCTCTCGGGCAGCTAGTACAGGCATTGCTTTGAGGCGTCATGCCTGGCTACATTTATGTGGGTTCGCAGAACCGTTTAAGGCATCCTTTACCAGCGCCCCCCCCTCAATGGTTCTACGCTCTTCGGACCTTTTGGACAGTTTGACCTGCAGCAAGCAGGAAGGGAAGACTCTGTGGTCGGGCTCATGCTTTCTACTCCCCAAAGGTCCTTCTCTAAGACTCAGTGGGGAACTAGGAAGATGTGGTTCCATAAGACGCACTGTCCCTTTCAGGACGCTCCTAAAGGATTTTCTTCCAGAGACAGGTGGAGAGGTTTCAATGGATGAAACCTCCTATTGGCAGGAGGGGTCTGCAAAATCAGGGCTCCAGGGAACTCTTCTCTGAGCAGCCTTATCAGCGCTCCTGAAACATTGCCCAGCTGCTCTGCCCTGGAGCCAGTCAGAGGTTGCATTTCTCTGCACCCAGTAGCCTGGGCAAACATCACTTCTGATCACTGGGTGTTAAATATTGTTTCCAGATGCTATTTCATTCCCTTTTCGGAACCCCCTCCTGTAAGACGTTACCTCCCAGACGTTTCACCTAGTCAAAGGGAGTTGGCCTTCAAAAAAGTTCAGCAACTTCTTCTAAAAAGAGCAGTCCAAGAGGTCCCAGCAGGACAGAGAGGATCACCCACTTAGTCTCGCTTCTGTTTAGTGCCATAAAGACCAGGGACCTATATCCTATTCTGGATTTCAGCAAGCTCAGTCTTTCAGTGAAGAAATTGAAGTTCCGGATGTTCACTGTTCAGTTCATTCTGCCACTTTTACACAAGCATGATTAGATGTGCTCTGTGCATCTCCAGGATGTCTGCTGTCACATCAAAATAGATAGGCGTACCAGGAGACATTTGCGCTTCTGGCTAGGAGCCAACCATTACCAGTTCAGAGCCCTACCCTTCAGTCTCCCCACAGCCCCCCAGGTGTTTACCAAATCCATGGCAGTGGTAGTGGCTCACCTATGACTGCAGGGGTTCCAGGTCTTTCCATACTTCGATTGGCTCCTCACAGCACCTTCGAGGCAAGGACTGATACAGGCGATTCATTATGTTTTCCCCCTCTTCCGTTAGTTGGGGATAACTGTCAACTTTGTGAAATCCAATCTGATCCCCACCCAACAGCTGGAATTCATAGGAGCTCAGTTAGACTCCATTTCAGAGATTGCAGCTTTACCCTTGTGCAGAATTCAGTTGTTACAGGAACAGGTCACACAGATTCTAGGCCTGTCACGCCCCTTGGTTCAGCTGGTTCTTTGGACTCTCGAATCCATTGCCTCGACCATTCATTTTGTTCCCATGGCCAGGTACCACATGTGAGTACTGCAATGGATCTTAGCTGTCCAGTGGTCAGCTTTGCTTCATCCCCTGTCTGTGACCATAAAATTGAGACCTGTTTGCAGACGTCACCTCCAGTGGTGGCTTCAGTCTCAGAATCTCTCTTCCACCACCCACAGTGACCACGGACGCCTCCCTGTTGGGGTGGGGCATTTTCAAGGGAAGACTGCCCAAGGCACGAGGTCCTCAGTAGAGACCAAGTTGCATATAAAAATTCTGGAGATGAGAGCAGTTCTGTCATTGCAAGCCTTCCAGGACTGCCTCCCTCTAGGGATGATCACAATTCCGAAAGACAACATGGCAGTGGTCTGGTATGTCAACAAGCAGTGGGGAACACTTTCTTTTCCATTGTGCAGAGAGGCCATGAGAGTGTGGGAGTGAGTGATGTCCTCCGTCTGCTTCCTTGTTGCAGCGGACATACCCGAGGATTCCAGCTTGTTGGCCAACAGGCTCATCATATCTGTCTTGGGTCCTCATGAGTGGTCCTGCAGTCCTTCAGTGGTGAAACAGATTTTTGTCTGTTAGGGTCAAAAGTGCTGCGACCTTTTCGCCTCCCCAGCCAACCACAAGTGCAGCAGGTACTTTGCCTTTATACC
Source organism: Protopterus annectens (assembly GCF_019279795.1). NCBI lineage: Eukaryota > Metazoa > Chordata > Ceratodontiformes > Protopteridae > Protopterus > Protopterus annectens. Next base: position 977,622,253 of record NC_056746.1, on the reverse strand, counting down.
CCCTCCGGGGGAGTCACCAAGGGACGTTTTAGTGCATAATTGGCCTCCAGGTCTCCTTTATGCCTACCCTCCTATTTCCTTAATACCCAAGGTTCTGCAGAAAGCGCAACATCTGAGAACTGGTCAACCGTGGTTTCTTTTCATTGGGTCTCAATTGAAGTATCTGCCATGAGTACTGGATCCCCTTAAGGATCTGATTTTCCATCCATTGGGGATTCCTCTCCCAAACCTTCGGATCCTTCATTTAACCGCATGGTTTCTCCAGTTCCAGTGGTCATAAAACAGTCCAGGCTAGCGTCCCCCATTAAATCTATCATTTTGACCTCCCAGAAACCCTCCACTAGAAAGGTTTAGAGTAATAAGTGGAAAAGGTTCTCTATCTGGGCTAAGAGCAGGAATCTGGATCCCTTTTCTGCTTCAGTTTCAGATATACTTTTGTTCTTGTCCTCTCTTTTCCAAGTGGGAGCAGGTTTTTCCACTATTAAGCTTTAGTTGGCGGTGATTTCCAACTTTCTTGAGAGCTCTGAGTCTACCTGTTCATCTAGGCTTTGTAAAGCTTTTCTGAAAAGGGTTTTTCCTGCTTCGACCACAGATTAAGGACCCTTTGTCTCCTTGGGATCTCACGCTGGTTCTTCAGTCTTTGACTAGGAGTCCCTTAAATTCTGCTGGTTCTTGTGAACTCAAGTTTCTGTCTTGGAAGATGGGCTTTCTGGTGGCTGTTACCATTACTCCTCCTTAGATGATTTTTCACAAGGGCAGAGTCCCTGTTAGGACAGACCCCTCCTTCTTGCCCAAGATTGCTTCCAAGTAATTTCTGAATCAATGCATTCAGCTTCTAGTATTCTTCCTCAGCTATTCCAACAGAGGGGAGTATGTCCTACATACCTTGGATGTGGTGATGAATGATGGCATGGATAACATCAGATAAAGAGTTATGTACTTACCATAACTTGGCATCTGTGTTATCCTATGTCATCATTCATCACATTTCCCACTTGCCATCCCCTTGGGAGGAAGATGGAGTGGTTTCCTTCCACCTTTGTAGGAGTAGTCTTTAGGAATATGTTAGCAAACTCGATTTGGAGGTTAGAGGGCAGCAGGGGATCATGGAAGAGGGAGCAGCTAGAGTCTTGGATCCACCTGTTGAATGTTGCCATCTCTGATCCAATATCGGATCCTAGACCCTATGGTGATGAATGATGACATAGGATAACATAGATTCCAAGTTATGGTAAGTACATAACTCTTTTCTCCACTTCTAATGATGACTCGGCAGTGCAGGCTTTTTTCTCATGTTATACACATTCTTACTTCCTCCCAAAAGGACTCCATCAGGAAGATAAACAAAAGCAAATGGAAAAGGGTCTCTATTTGCGGTAATGAGAGACATTTTGATCCTTTCTCGGCCCCCGTTCCAACTATCCTAGATTTTCTTGCTTCGATCTTCCATGAGAAATCAAGTTACTCTACAGTCAAGGTACAGTTAGTTGCCATTTCCGATTTTAATTTTGGCATGAATTGTTCTTTCCTGGCATCCCTCATACAGTGCAAGGCATTCCTCAAGGGTACCTTTCTTCTTAGATCACCTATTAAAGATGCTACTCCTCCTTGTGACTTTACAGTATTCTTGCAAGCCTTGATGCAATCCTCCTTCGAACCAGCAGCTAAAGTAGACTTAAAGTATTTATCCAGGAAATCTAATTTTCTAGTTGCTATCACATCAGCTAGACAAGTATCTCAACTACAGATTCTATCTTGTCAGCCACCTTATCTAATTTTTCATAAAGATGGAGTTTCTCTTCGAACTAACCCCTCCTTTTTTTGCCAAAGTAGCCCCAGAAAATGTGCTTAATCAGACCATTAATTTGCCTGTCTTCTTTCCAAGATTCTCAAACAAAGGGGAATATATGCTTCATTTATTAAATGTACAGAGACAGTTCAAGAAAAAACGAATCTATCAGGAACAGTAAAGCCCCAGCAACCAAAAAAAACAGTTAAGTATAAAGCAAATATCACTGGGACAAGCACGGCAATAAAATCCACAGACGTTTAATAACAGAAGATTAGAGCTTTCATGCCCAACAACTAGACACTTCTTCAGACAAATGTATTAAAAAACAACACAGGTATTTATAATACAATCAATCATTCAATGAAGCAAATTACATTCCTTAAGTAAAGGTTTTAAAAGGAACATATCCATTCAAACCAGGACTCTTATGGGCTTGTAGCCGTACTACCCATTTAGTTTCAGCTTTCTCAATAAAATTATCCAAATCACCACCTCTGTCATTTAATTTAAAACACTGTAATACTAAAAAACAAAAAGTGTGACCCACATTGTCCTGAACATGTTTAAACAATGCACTAGTGGGTTCCTATGCCTAATGTACCCCAAATGTTCTAATAAAAGTTCTCTTAGGGTTCTACTCATCTTTCCCACATAAAAACTACCACACTGATTACACAGGGCAAGATACACTAACCTTCATGTGGAGCAATCAGCATAAAACCTGGGTTTGAACATATACCCTGTAACACAGTGCTGAAAATCTTTTGATACTGAAATATAATGTCATGCTGCACAATTCCTACAAGCAAAAGTGCCCATTCTATTGGATAAAGATGTATTGACTCTCCTATCAACATAAAGTTGTCTTTTTAATGACATTCCATTTTTAAAACAAAAGTGGGGCGACCCACCAGCAACCTCTGATATGGTATCATCCGAAGTCAATATTGGCCAATTCTTACGTATTACATCACAAACCTTTTGAACATCACTAGTAAATGTAAGGACTGGTCTAACAAAACTCAAGTCCTTCTTCTTTTTCATCTTAGTGTTAGCACCCCTGTGTGAAAAGTATGGTTTAGCTAAAGAGCATCTGTTATTAATTACTAATCCCCTTGGATTCTAAAAAATCACTAGATGAATAACCACGTTAAAACAAATTCTCTAGAGTGCCAAGCGCCTGCTGAAACCCATCATCATTAGTATGTAATCTAGACATCCTATGAGCTTGATTTAAAGCAATATTCTTAAACACAAAACCAGGACACATACTATTGCGATGTAGAAGTGTATTCCTTCTGCATGCTTTCCTGTACAAAGATGTCTGCAAACATCCATCATGATCCTTATAAAGATGGATATCAAGGAAGTCTACAAAATTAATATTTGCATTCATAGAGAATCTTAAATAACTTGTGATGGAATCAAGGTAAGAAATAAAGGCCTTCAGCTCAGAGATACGTTATGTACAGAAACAGTTCAGGTTCTACCTTCATAGAACTAAAGCTTTCAGAAGATCTGACCAATTGTTCATTTCCTTCTCCAAGTCAAAATTGGGTCATTCAGTGTCCCAAGTGACCTTAGCTAGGTGACTCACTGATTGTATTTCTCATGTCTACAAAGAAAAAGGTTTGACATTGCCAAAACCTCCAAGTGCTCATTCCACAAAATCCATTTCTACCTCTTCTGCCTTCTTAGCAAGAACTTCCATAGATAACAGTTGTGTGGCTGCCACCTGGTCTGATGCTTACACTGCTGTTGCTCATTGCAAACTGGATATTTTTTTCAAGGGACAGGGCAGCTTTTGGTTCTGCCGTCCTCCTGAATATCCTTCCATGAAGGCCACCCTGGGTTTCAAGTTGCTGGGGACTCAGCCCCATCAGTTGAGGAATGGATGAAGACTTCAAATACAGAAGGTATGTACTCACCATAATGATTCATCTGTGTTGTCTGTTTTTGTCCTTCCTCATCTTCCTTCCCTCCCTCCATCCCCCTTTCATTTATGGGAGATTTATATGGTTCTTTTTTATGATCTGAAGAATATTCCCCTTAGCTCCAGACCTCCAACCTTGTTTTATCTGGTACATTCCTTCTCATCCTCTTTTTTGAATATCATGGATTTTCAGTCCTTCAAAGTTCTAAACCTAAGGAGGCAAACTTGACTAGAGGCAATGTAGGGTTTGGAAGGTATTATGGGTAAGGGGAGGAGCTTGAGCTACATACCCCAAGTTTGAAAAGTGTCCAAAATCAGATCCAAGGTTAGATCCAAAACCTATCCGTTGAGAAAGGATGAAAACAGACAACAGAGAGGCATCATTATGGTGAGTACATAACCTATGTATTTTTTGCACCATGGGAAGGGGGTCAAGTTCCCCTGCACTCCTGTACTCCTCCTGCTAATTATATATACAGTCACCGAGACTGCATGATCCCAGGGGAAGGGGCATATTCCACTTCCCCAGGGATCATCCTCTATCGTACCGCTGTCAATCATATGTAGTGTCCGTGTGTGTGTGTGTGTGTGTGTGTGTGTGTGTGTGTGTGTGTGTATATATGTATATATAATATATGTCTGTTTGTTAAACAATATTTGAAACTTTCTCACCAGTAGCTGTTAAGCTGACCAGAAAAGAAATCCTCCTTGTAATTTCAGTCAGTCCCACTCCTGCAAATTCCAAGTACTAAGTTATCACAGCTTCTCAATTCTCAGACTCAAACTGTGGGAATTACTACCTCCACAACTTAAGAAGTAAAGTCTTGCTCTAAGTTTGTATCCCAGATGAAAGTCTGTTTTCAAATCAGGGCTAGTGCAGTTGCTTCTCCATAGGCCGCATCACTTAACTGCCACTGCTGTACAAGAATGATGATTCTTCTTACGCTGCAAATAAATAAATGAATAAATAAAAATGTACAGTGTTAACATTTTAGGGTATTGAATGGTGTATGTGATGCAAACATTGTGAAATGTTATATTTCTAAATACTTTGCCTTTAAAGCATTGTTATTCTAATTGTTGAGCTGTAGATATTGGGTAAATAATGCTGTTTTTTTAGAACCAGTCAGATATTGCTATATATTAGCTAGAGAAGAAATTTCTTTGTGTTGAATTAATTGTTCATTATGAGACCAATGGTGTGATTTATTCTTGTATAAAAAGAGGCTTTTTAAGCAGTGGTAGATTTGCTAGAATCTTGAGGGGAAGCTCATTGTCCTGTGTACCAGAAGACCAGAGCTGAAGCTCAGACTGTCATTGTGCCTCCATTGGCGGTAGGCCCTCATACCTGGAGAGGGATTCTCAAGAGGTAAGGCCAAGGCCATCTCCATTTGCCTAGAGTGGAAAGCTGTACAAAAAATCTGATATTGTGGGCTGTGAGCGGGAAGCAGTATACATTTTTTTAATTTGCTTTGCAACCTTGATTAAAACAAATTTTGAGCTAAATAAAAGCCATATTTTCAGATGCTTCTGGGTCCATTGTCTTCAAGACTACCACTAGTGGTAAACAATACTTATTTATATTTTACATTACTTTCTGGCCCTTCTTCTTTCTTTTTATTATGTTTGAAGGTCCTCTCTTAAAAGCATAGAGAGTCAGTTAATGACTATATATTGGCTGGAATTTAGAAAGGCTTACTGCGAGGGGGAAGCCATAATTTGGTCATTTTCCCCTTTGCAGTAAGCCTGATTCTTAGACCACTGAGAATTCCTCCTAGTGGGGGAACTCAGCATGGAGAGTTGTCTTGCTGGTAGAGTCACATGCTAATGCGACAGTCTAGAGGAGCAACAAATGCTAATGCTAGCGAGCCATGTACTGTCCCCCGGAAAGCAGCTCCTGATTTACAAATTTGCTTGACAGTATAAAATGTCACTGCTGGAGAAAAAGTCAATGCTATCAAATTTGGTGGTGTCTCAGTCACTCCTATGGAGGCAGTCTTGGAGCAGGTAAGTTCAGTGAAGAAGTGAGGTTGGGGGGGGTTCTCTGTATGCATGTGCATATCTGTAGGGGCTTGAATGAAGCTGCATGAATGTGTGTGTGTGTCTTTCCAGGTGGGCAGCACACTGTGGGTGGGGCTAGATACAGAATTGAGGGTCTGGGTAGGTGTGTGTGTGTGTGTGTGTGTGTGTGTGTGTGTGTGTGTGTGTGTGTGTGTGTGTCAGAGAGATTTAGTAGGTTGCCTTTGCCAAGGTGATGCACAGACTACTTGGAGAATACTCCATCACCATGTATGACAACACTAGTGTTATGCATTTCAGAGACAAGCTAATCAGCCAATAATGAAGTATTTCTCTTTGTGGCCATAGCCGTTTATGAATTGCATTTTCTTACCATAGCAGAAATTGACCTACCTGGGGTAGGCAGTTTCCATAAGTGGTTAACAACTTTCTGAATCACAGGGACTAGCACACCAGTTGGTACATGTAGATCAGTATGTATGTATACCTTTAAGAAGCTTTCCACGGGGTTCCACATGTATAAACACTGAGCATGTGCAAGCCTGACTGCCATTTTGTAGTAAGCTGTTGAGATGTAAGTATGCATGTCTGTGTAGACTGTCAGTTAACCAGTTTGTTTATATTTTGTACTGCTGCTATCTATCCTGATGTGTTTTTATGTAATAAAGCATATAAATGAATTACCCTGCCTGTTCGTCTTCAATTATAAACCAAGTCGAGCGACATGGTGTCAGAATGGAATCTAGAATCAAGATCAGGTGGCACTAAGTTAATGTTGGAGGAACATAGAGGAATGGATCATACCTACTGCACATATAACTTGCAAAAATTGTCAGAAATGAATTTCAGGTATCAAAACTTGGCTTAAATGATTTCTTGGAAAATATAAAACAAAGCAGTCAGAATGCTCAAAATGAATTTCTAATTAAACGAAATGTCCGAAACTGTGACATATTGATAAAAATATTCAAAATAGTTGAGAAAATGTTTGAAATAATGTATGAATTGCGTAAAATGAATAAAATATGGGAAACAGCCGCATTTTTTTTTGCTATGTGCTTTTTCGCATTAATTAAAGCTGTTCAAGATATCCAAGGTATACAAAGTGTTCGCAGACTTATGCAGTATTACAGTACAATTATTTTGCAAGATACAGCCATTTCAAAGCATATTTCGCAAAGTACAGTATTTCAAAGAGTTTATTGTGCATTTGAATGTTATTACAAGTACTGGCTGTGTGTGCATGTTTGCCTGTAATTACAAGGGCCATATTTTGTGTGCGTTTGGGACAGGGTTGCCACACGTCCCTATTTGGGCTGGACTGTCCCGAGATCAACAGCCTGATCCCGACTCCCGCACTACCAGTTTAAATCCTGGGCCGCCTCTGCTTTGTTTTTTTTTTTTTATTGGCCCATATACCGGCATACGGGCCAATCAAAAATTTCTAAACACGGAGCTTCTTGTGTTTAATGCAGAAGTTCCACATTAAACACAAGAAGCTCCGTGTTTAGCGATTTTTGATTGGCCCGTATGCCGGTATACGGGCCAATCAAAACATCGCAAAACAGAGCTACTTCTGTTTAATGCGGAACTGCGATGTTCCTCATTAAACAGAAGTAGCTCCGTGTTTAGCAATTTTTAATTGGCCTGTATACCGGTATATGGGCCAATCAAAACATCGCAAAATAGAGCTACTTCTGTCTAATGCGGAACTGCGATGTTTCGCATTAAACAGAAGTAGCTCTGTGTTTGTTTATTTTTGATTGGCCCGGGCCAATCAAATAAAAAATAAACACACAGAGCTACTTCTGTTCCGCATTAAAGATGTGGAAGACCTTTTTTTTTTTTTTTTTTTTTTTTTTTTTAAATAATCCCTACCTGGCCAGTTGGAAATCTGGCAACCCTGGTTTGGGCATACTTTGTTGACATGACTGAAGGATTTCAAAAACCAGGTCCTCTTGTAGTTGGTAATAATATTGCAGAGAACTGGAGAGTATTTTAGCATGAATATGATATTTTCATACAAGCTGCATTTTCTGATAAAGGTGACCATACAAAGGCATTTATTCTGCTTAATTTAGCTGGTTCAGAAGCTGTGTTTGCAGCAGAGGGGGAAAACAGTCATATAATGGTACCAGCTGAGTCAAGGGAAGACCCCAAGTGCTTAAATCGTAAATTTAGAGAAATATGTACCCCCCCCCCCAAATGAATATTACAGTGGAAAGGTGATTATTTTATACAAGAGATCAAAAGCCTGGGGAAACTTTTGCAGCATATATAACAAACTTGAGAAACAAAGCTAAAATGTGCAGATTTGGTAATTTAAGGGATGAGTTGATAAGACAGACTTGTGTGTGGTATTAAAGATGATGCTGTGAGAAAAACTTTTCTTTGTGACAGTGAATTTAACTTTGAATAAGGCCATTGAGATTTGTCAAATATATGAGCTCACAGAAAAGCACACAAATATGCTTACAAATAAGAAATGCATGCTTCCAGAATCTTCTACTGCTAATGTTGATAGTATGCAGCACGTGGTTAAAAGAAACAGGCCCAAGCACATGGCAGCAACTGTGAACCCTGCAGCACTCACTGGTAAACCAAGTAGCTTTCTAGCAAATTCCAGAGTGAGGTACAGTCTCAGTGAAGCACAAGGATGAGTCAGCAAATTCAAAGCATATGCCCTCACCTAGTCTTATAGTCAACTGTCGTAATTGTGGTGGAAATCATAAGTCTAAAAGAGAAAAGTGCTTAGATTTTGGTCAGCAATGCCACAGATGTAAAAAGTGGAATAATTTCCAAAGATTTTGTAAATCAAAAGAGCCACATTCTTTTATTAAAAGAGAACATTCAAAGAGGCAAGTTGATCAATTAGAAAGCTGTGACACTACTTTTTATGTTGATGGTGTGTCAGTGCTTAATGAAACAGTCAATGCAGTAGATTTATGGGCAAAGAATGAGGTATTTTGTGCTGTTCGGATAAATGGAAGACCCATAGAGCTCAAAGCTGACACAGGTTCAAAGTGCATTGTTATGTGAGCAGAAACATTTGCTAGAGTATGTGTTGGTGAGAAGCTTGATTTGGCAAAATGTGCGAAGCTTGTTGCTTATGGTGGTGAAGAAATCCAGACAGAAGGTTCAGTAGTGTTTTCATGTTACTCTGCTGGGATCATCTATGACTTGCAATTTTACATAGTCAAAAGGCACGTACAGTCATTAGTTTGAAAATGGGACTACTTTCGTTTAACAAGGAAGTGCAGCATGTAAGCTTAAAACATCACAGTTCTAATTTTGCCCAGTCTATTTTTTCTACCTATGCTGATCTTTTGAAGACAAACTAGGCAAACTCTCAGTTGTGTACTTCATGAAGTTAGACCCTGAAGTCAGTCCAGTTGTCAAATCAGCCCGGAAAGTTCCAGTAGCTATGTAGAGCAGCGTCAAAGCCGAGCTAGATAAAATGGTGCAGCAAGGTGTAATTTGTCCAATTGACAAATCAACTGAATGGATATCTTCTATGGTGGTAGCTCATAAGAAAAGCTCAGATGATATGTATTGATCCAAGAGATTTGAACAAAGCACTGAAAAGAGCTCATCATCCAATGCGTACAGTCGAAGAAGTCGCTGCTCCCATGCCAAATGCCACTGTTTTTTCTGTTTTGGGTGCAAAGAGTTCATTTTGGCAAATTTTGCTTGACCTAAAATCCTCATAGCTAACCACTTTCTGTACTCCTTTTGGCAGGTACAGATATTTGACAATGCCATTTGGGATAAATTCTGCAGTGAAGTCTTCCAGCGTGCAATGTAACAATTTTTTTCTAGGTATTTTGTGTGCTGTTATAGTAGATGATATTCTGGTAGGAGGTAATGGTGAAGCTGAGCAGGACAGAAACCTCAAGAAAGTTCTGGAAAGAGGACATCAAGTGAATCTTAAGCTGAATCCTCAGAAGTGCAAATTCAGGCTATGAGAAGTTACTTATGTTGATCACTTATTTATCAATTCAGGCTTACGACCAGATCCTTCCAAGCAAACAGCAGTTCTCGAGATGCCAGCTCCAGACAATATTCAGGGCCTACGTTTTCTTGGCATGGTTAACTAACCAGACTTGAGCCAACTTTCAGCACCGTTCAGAGAGCTGATATGCAAAGATGTATCTTGGTCATGGTTAGAGCAACACCAGAGAGCATGTGATGTCCTGTAACAGAGAACTGCCAGTTCACCTACTCTCAGATACTGTGATGTTCACAAACCAGTTACCCTTTCTTGTGATGCTTCGAAGTTTGTTCTTGGTGCAGTCATTCCTCAAGAGGCTGGACCAGTAGCCATTGCTTCCAGAACTCTAACCCAATCCGAGATGCAGTATGCACAGATAAAGAGCTCTTGGCAATTGTGTTTGCATGTTCTAACTTCCATGATTATATTTATGGTAGACCTGTTCAGATTGAAACAGAACACCAACCTCTAGTCACTGTTTTGAGAAAGACTAATGCATACAGCTCCTGCCAGATTGCAATGCATCATGTTGAAATTGTAAAAGTATAATTTCAGTCTTGTCTACACAAAAGGCAAACTTCTTTATATTGCTGATACATTATCCAGATCACCCAAAAATAACATCGAACAGCATGAAAATGAGAAACTTGATTTTGAAGACAAAGAAGTGAGACATGTTTCTTCCACACATCTTAATGACCTTAGAAGTCATACAGCCTCAGATCCAGTTCTACAGAAGCTCAACCACTTTATCAGTTGAGGATGGCCTTCAAAGCAGTCTTGTTTACCTCATGACCTCCAACCTTTGTCTGACAATGGTATCATCATGATATATCCAGAAGTGATTGCTCCAAAATCCTTGCAACAAGAGTATATTACTGTTTTGCATTGTGGCCACCCTGGAGCAGATTCTAGCAAAAGAAGGGCGAGAGGATTAGTATTTTGGCCTTCTGTGTCAAAGGACATTAAGAGAGTACTTTCATCTTGTTCTAAGTCACATCAACAGAAAGAACCACTTCAACTAAACCAGATTCCTAAACTACCTTGGTCAACAGTAGCGACAGACATTTTCGAGTGGAATGGTCAACATTACTTGGTGTTAGTAGACTCTTATTATAATTGATTTGAGATTGATCTACTTCATAATTTAGTTTCCAGTACTGTTATTACTAAGATAAAGTGTCATTTTGCAGTCCATGGTAGTCCACATAAAGTTATTTCTGACAATGGTACACAGTTTACAAGCCAGCAGTTCAAGAGATTTGCTGATGAGTGCGACTTTATTCATGTTACAAGTAGCCCTGAGTACCCACAGTCAAATGGTTTGGCAGAATGTACAGTTCAAAGTGTGAAACAATTACTAGAGAGGTTGAAATGAGAAAATAGAGATGTTTTCCTGAATCTCAGAAATATTCCCTGTGCTAAACATCTTGGTTCACCTGCACAGAGACTTCTGTTGGGACAAACCAGAACCACACTACCAATTAGCAGTAATATCTTGGTTCCATGTGTCAAGAACAACAGATCAGTGAAAGCCCATCTGTTGAAGAAGCGCTTATCCCAGAAGTCCTATTATAAGTCCAGCAAACTGCTCAATTCATTATGAGAAGGGGAGAGCGTGAGGATGCAGACGTCCAAAGGTTTTGATCGGATTGGAGTCATGAAAAGTGTATGTCCAGAGCCGAGATCGTACATTGTGGAATCACAAGGAGTAGAGTTTCAGCGGAATCTGAAACATTTAGTACCACTGTCCGAGCCAGTATTGCAATATCATACCTGTGAGAAAGACTGTGATTTATCCAGCGTTCCAGTTCCAGAGGACATTCCAGCAAATATCCCTGTTCCTAAGAAGAATCCCGAAACTCCTGAAATGTTTGTTCACCAATGACTGTCCCGGTTATTAAACCCAGTTCTAATTGCTATATCACTAGGTCAGGTCTCATTTCCAGACGGTGTTCCAGATACATGGCAACTTGGACATGAACATTGTTTATTTCTCAGTGTCTGTATAATTGCATGAGTTTTTTCAGATGACATTTTATTGTGGACAATTCATTAAAGAGGGAGGATGTAGATCAGTATGTGTATATAACTTTAAGAAGCTTTCCATGGGCTTGCACGTGTATAAATACTGAGCACATGCAAGCCTGACTGCCATTTTGTAGTATGCTGTTAAGATGTAAGCATGCATGTCTGTGTAGTCTGTCATTTAGTCAGTTTGTTTATATTTTGTACTGCTGCTGTCCATCCTGATATGTTTTTATATAGTAAAGCATATAAACAAACTACCCCACCTGTTCGTCTTAGATTATAAACCAAGACGAGCGACAGTACATATTTTTGATAATCCTTTAATATGAGCATTATTTCCATTTGTAGCTCTTATATTTTGATTTGGTCTTCAAACGGTTTAACATTGTTATTGATTTTTAGCTCTCTGTCAATCTGTTGTGCTAATCTAAAGCATGTAAGTGTATTTTTTTCCACCATTTTCTCCTGGGTTGAGCTTGAAATTGTTCTCTTAAGATCAGTATTCTACCCCAGTTAACAAATATATGTAGATACACAGACAGGCAGATAGATAAATGTAGATATACCTAACAGGTATTTACTAAGCCAGTTAAAGAAGCTTAATTGACAGTTTAATTAAATCTGTCATCCATAATCTACTAATGTCAATAGGATAAGGTTCCCCACACAGGAGGTTTTGCCACTGCTTATGGCATCTTCATTCCAGAATCAGTGTGCCTGATGCCTTCTTTTCACAAACTGATAGCTAGACTTTGATACGTTTTTTGTCTTTTTTCCTATGATTTAGAAAATGTTGCTTGAAGCCAGGCAAAATCTGTCAGATTGCATTATATATTTAAGACAACCACAGATATACATTGCAAGGGTTGTTGCTGCAGGAAATCATGTATATGGTTTGAAACTTTTGCTGGAGGCAGATGATGATCTTTTGGCTAGCTCTTTGCTGTAAACAGAGATCCTGTAGACTATGTAGTTGTAGTGTTGTATTATGGCCATTAGAGGGCAGTACAGCACACCTGCTTTACTCTGTTTTTAATTAGTTTATTCATTCAGTTTTTTTATTGCTGCCTAAATTGATGTACCTGTTAGCTTCACTGTATCATGTCTGGAAAAAAAAAGCCTATAATTTTCAAGAAGTCTAAGTAAAATGTTTTACTTCTTTCTGTGTGTCACCTGTAAGCACAATTTTAAAGTATTTTACATTGCAGCATCTAGAGTTAAATGCCATTATGCTTTTGTGTCCTTGTCATTCCTCATTTATTTGTCATGTTTTAATAAAAAGCTTTGGAAACATTCTTCTAATTTATAGCCCAAATAAATTTAATGTGTCCTTCAGTAATGTCACCATAGGGACAGGATAAGGGGCATCCTTCCTCTGCATGTTGCATCCATTGAAGTTTATGGACACACCTCATGCTTTCCCTCTGTTGATGTCACTGAGGTTAAAGTTTTCTGCTTAACCTCAGTGGCATCAGTATAGGGGAACCGCAAGTTTTACATTTCATTTTTCTAACTAAAGCAAAGGCTGAAAGTGTTCACTGATGGGACAGAAATGCTGTTATCTCTTTCTGCACCACATGCTGCAGAGCAAATTTAAGAAATTTTATGTAAGCAAAACACTTTAATATCTAGTTGTATTCAGTGATTTATTTATTTATGTATTATTATATTTTGTGGGTAAAAACATTTTCTGATAATGTCACCAACAAACACTGTTGTGGCCTTCAAATTTTGCACTTGGATACCCTTTAACAGGATTTATTCTGCATAGGAAAGTGAATGATGTTCAGAATTGCACAGACTTTTTCTTATTACAGATAGACTTTAGCTGCAGGGGCAAACTATATTCATAGTGGCTTTTGTAGACCTTATGAAATTTCAAGATCTTTCTCCGGCTACTAATACTACATCTCTCAGCTTCTGTGACTAAAAACAGCAAAAGACTAAACCAAAACATTGGAGGGTTGGCATCTCTTAAAAAGTAAAAAAAATAAAAAGATTTGTGGAGTTGCTTGAATCATTCCAGGGGCAGACCACTGCTATTTCTAGGCCTTTGCTTTATAGAGGGGCCACTTCTTTCCTGCCTGGTAAAGTCAAAATACATACACCTACTTTGGGAGGTAAAACCCTATTATATTCCTGTACTCAGCAACCCATATTTTTTGTAATAGGTATCTATGGAACAAGAGGTAGTTTTAGGCAGCCTGTGTGTGTGTGTGTGTGTGTGTATGTGTGTCTTTTCGGCTTTTCCCGGTTAGTTTTAGGTAGCCTGTCTCCACTGAAAATAGCAACACAGTGAAGACTCAAGAAGAAGAAACATTTATAGTTACAGAAAGAAATACCCCTCATTAGACATCATTCCCCAGTCACCTGAGTCAAACTCTTGGAACATCAGCTGTAATGACTTTGGAGATTGCAGATGAATTGCCTCCTCTCCTTAGTACTTGCTCCATTTATTAAGATGGGGACACCTTTTGTGATGGACATTGGCTGAGTAGATTCCTATTCCAAAACTCACTGTCCTTTACAGTGTTAGGCTGGCCATTTTCCGGAGACTTGCAAGTTGAGCATCAGTTCTCCGGGTCTTGTTTTTATTGACTGTAAAAGCACTGCTCTGAATGGTGTGATTCAGTACATAAAGTTGCATCAAGCTTCAGGGCTTACATTAAACCATCTACCTTTGGCAAAACTTTAGAAAATAAATGTAAAATGGAGTGCCCACTTCCATCTTCTCCAGGTTCTAATGAAGGGTTCTGATGAAGGAGACCATTATGTAGGTTCATAGGTAGGTACTAGGCTATCTGCTCAAGGGCATTTATAAGCCTAGCCAGAGTGTGTCTGCTTTCACTGCCCCATTGATTAATTAACTGAGCCTCTGTCAAGCAGAGCCAATTAAGTGATCCCAGGGGTGTACTTTCTGTTACCCATCCACTCGTCAAGGCTTCTCTTGAAGAGTGTTAGTGAGGAGCTCTGCCTAATGTAGTTAGGAATTTTGTTCCAAAGCATGGGGAGTCTCTGTGACAGGAATCTATCCCTCCAGCGTGTCCTATTTATTGTTGTGGCACGGTTTAGCTCACTAGAGCGCGTGGCTCGCAGTGACTTGGATTTCTTTAGGTGGAGCATGTCCATCAATTCTGAGTTGGACATGGCTTTGTAAGTCAGGCAGAGATCATCTCTGAGTAAGCGATATGCCACTGAGTACAGCTGGAGTTTTTTCAGTCGGGCTGCATAGGACATATGTTTGAGGCCAGTAATCCTCTTGGTGAGGTGCTTTTGTGGTCTTTCAAGCTGTTGGAAGTGTCTTGTGAGGTACATCCCAAATGGGGCATTGTACTCTATGATGGGTCTGATGAGTGACGAGTAGAGGGGCACTATAACCTCTTTATTTCTAGATGCGAACCCCTTAGTAATTAGATGGGCCACATAGAAGGATTTCCTAACTGCTTTGGCAGTATGATTGTCAAAGGAAAGATTACTATCTACCTGGGTCCCCAGATCTCTTATTACCTCTTCTGTATTAAGGGAGCTGCCACCTATGTGGTAATTCGTGGGTGTTTTGTTTTTCCCAAACGGGATGACTATGCATTTTTTGGCATTTAGCTTGAGGCCATGACTTTGACACTAGGTGTCTGTCTCAGTAAGCCTTTTTGGAGGATGTCCGTGTCAGCCGGAGAGTCAGTTATGGCTCCCAGTTTGCAGTCATCGGCGAACTTGGTTAACCATAGTCCTCCTGTGTTTGCCTGTACTTCTGAGAAATATATGCCAAACAGTAGGGGTCCCAGAACTGAGCCTTGCGGGACACCACTTGTGACTGGTTTAGAGTCAGATCTGGAGCCCGCTATTCTTACCGTGTGAGTTCTGTCTGTAAGCCAGTTAGCAACCCATCTTGTGACGTAGGGGTTTATGTTCAGGCTGGTGAGTTTTTCTATAATACCCGAGTGAGGAATGGTGTTGAACGCCTTGGCGAGATCAAGGTAGGCTGTGTGAACCACCTTTCCCTCGTCTATGGCCTTGGTAACTGTCTCGAAGAAGTCAACCAGGTTTAGTAGGCATGATCTGCCCTTAACAAAGCCGAACTGGGTCGGGTCAAGTGTTTGGAGGTTCCCAGTGTCTTTGTTAATGAGTTCCATGATGATGCGCTCCATAGTCTTGCATTCCAGGCTAATCAGGCTTATGGGGCGATAGTTACCAGGGTCAGTTGTGGCTCCTCCTTTGTGGAGCGGAATAACCATTGCTGTGCACCATTCTATGGGCACGTAGCCTGTGGAGATGCTGACTTTGAACAGCGTGTTTAGGTGGGGGGTTAGTTCGCCATCTGGCCCCATTGATGCTGTGTTTTTGGCTTTTGAAAGGGCTGTTTTCACCTGTGCATCTGTGATTTCCGGGACACTACACTTTTCCGGTATTGCTGTGGGCCCTTTTGAAGGTGAGAGGGAGGTGAAGTTTGCACTGAATCTATCTGCCAGTATGTTGGCAATATCAGTAGGTTCAGTATATTTTGTGCTATTTTGCACTATCTCAGAGCATATCTGTGAGTTGCCACTTAGATTTTTGACATAGCTAAAGAAGGCTTTGTGGTTATATTTAGAGTCCTTGGCTATTTTTCTTTCAAAGCTAGCCTTGGATGATTTTATGAGGGACCTTAGTTTTTTACTGATACTGATCAGGGATGTCTTTCCTTCTTGGGATTTGCTTTTTTTGTGAACTAGTTTCCTCCTTTTGTTGTATAACCTGTTTATGGCAGGGGTCCACCAGACTGGTTTCCTTCTCTTAGGGGAGTGAGTCTTGGTTTTGCTAGGGATGGCATGATCCATGCATCATTGTAGGTGCTCATAGAGTGCAATTGTAAAGGATTCTGCATCTTGAGCAGTTTTATCCTTTAGCGTGGGGGCTGTGAAACTTACCACCTCTGACTTAAGTAAGGTGAAGTTTGCTTTAGAAAAGTTTTTCACTGTGATTTCCTTGGTTGGGGGTGGTGGTGGAAAGGCATTGTAGCCTTTGATAGCCGGGATGCTTTCTGTGGTCCAGAACCACATTTCTGTGTCTGCACATATGCTTGCATTCTTCAGGGTGAGGAGTGCTTCCAGGGAGTGTATTTTTTTTTATTTAAACTCCTACCTTTGGGTAGTCATGAGTGATTTCCGTTAGGTTGGAGGGTTTAACAATTTGGCATGGCCTAAAAAAGTCTCTATAGCAATAGATAAAGTTTTAGCCAGAATCTAGAAGCTAAGTGGTGACAAGTACAAACCATCTCTGGCAAAGCATCTTGGTTTGTTGATCATATTTGCCCAGCCTGACTGATATTGGATCCCCATGTTGCGACACCAGAAACTAAGCTGATTGTTGAAGTCAGTCATTTTTGCTGGTACTGTGGCATCATCATTGGTGACTGTAGGATGCTACTCAAGGCTAGATCATACCCACCTGGGACACATATTCAGAGAGCTCCATCATGACTCTCTTCATGTAGTCCTGTGAAGTATATTTTAGGTAATTTCTGCCCACATGGACTATGACTATGTCATACTGGTACATGTGATTTAAAGACCTAAGTGCATGTGTGATCTGGTGGATCCTGGCTCCAGACAGAGAGCTTACTGTGATCTTCTCTTTGTTTAGCCTGGTAAAAGGGCATCAACATGTCTTACAATGTAATCCCTAATAACTAGAATGTTTGGCTGTGGGGTGTGTTGCCTTCTGGGCTTGGAAGCGGAGTTACTGTGATTTTCAAAGTTGTGAGGTGCTGTCTTTTTTTGACTGTGTGCAGGGCCACTGAGAAATACCTTTAGGAGGTCTTAGAGGTTTGGGTAGATTAAAAGTGAGTACCTCCGCCTGTGTGGGTCTAGTGTTTGTTCCTTGTTGTTGGTAATGAGTGTTTTGGGAGTAACACTCACAAACAGCCAGGTTTACATTTATTTGTGTGTGTTCGTGAGAGCATTGCCTCCAGTGACATTGTGTATCTACATCTCTCACACACAGTCTGTTCTAAAATTAAATGGTTGTCAGTAAACATGAAGCATTTACTACACTACCTCTGGATGCCCATATCCACCAGGCCAGAAACAGAGATGACAGGGAAATGCCTATCTTTTATACCAGATCCTTAGTAGATGGGAAGGAGTAGGGGGGAGTCACTTAAAGGTCTAAGTGTGAGTGTTTAGTAGTGCACTATTAGTCGACCACCAGTTGTGCTGCCCTCTGAGCAAACTGGCAGATCTTTGAGCAGCTGTGAACAGTGTGACACTATGGAGAGAGTTTCCTAGA
The DNA here is from genome assembly GCF_019279795.1 of Protopterus annectens. NCBI lineage: Eukaryota > Metazoa > Chordata > Ceratodontiformes > Protopteridae > Protopterus > Protopterus annectens. The sequence goes on along the minus strand of NC_056746.1, from coordinate 977,604,223 downwards.
GATAATTTTAAACTGGAGAGGTTTGCTTATATACAATGCACAGGTAACCTTATTTGTACATCATACAAACACAAGGCTTTTATACCAGCAGGATGAAAGACCTTCACATAGTTAAGCCCTCAGGCCAATCTGATAATCACACAATAAAGCAGTTCCCAACTTGGATGGGTTGAATCACCCCACTGCTCCCACTAGAGTGCAGAAAAACCCTCTTAATGTAAAATGAACTGGTTTTGAGCTCAACTGCAATAACTTGATTGGAGAGGAATTTGACCAATGATATTACCAAATCCCTGTCTGGTAATTTGCCTGTGGTCATGCAGAAAACTGTACAGTCTGAGCTGTCTAGCATGCCCATGCATCTATTTTCCAACATGCATGATGGCATTGTGAGAGCAGCAGGCACTAGTATTGCTATTAATGTCAGCATTCCAGTGATTTTGCAAAGAATACATTTTTCCTTCCCAAATGACTTTTTCCTGGAACCAAAAGGGCAGAAAGAAACTCTGGATCCAGTGTTGTCTTTTCCATCTGGCTTCAACCTGCGGGTTACTGGATCTGACGCCAGCCAGAGCCTTCAGACTTCAACTAATCACTCTCCCTTACCCATAATCCCCCGCTTCTGATCCAACACACCCCCCTTGATCAAGTTTGCTACCGTTCCTGTCAGCAGCTTGATCTGTTTCCATGATAGCGTATCACTTTCTTTCAGCTTTCGTGGTAGTTTTTTTCCCCAGTGTTTTCTCCCATACTCTTCTTAGAATAATTGGGTTTAGGATAAATTTAGAAAAGGTAGTTGGGTAGCTAGTTTAGGCTTCTTTTGCTAGTGTTTCTATCGAAATAGTAATGGGCCTTCCTGCCCTTTTGAGTTTGCTGTGGTGTTTCTTACTCTTTGGTAGATTAGTATTTGTCCAGTCTGGTAACTGGTGTCTCCTGCCCTAAGGTATAGGGTTTGATTCTGTGTTTACTTAGTGCAATAATTTTTTCTGTAGTGTGTTGGTCTGCCTTATCCTTGGCAAAGGCTTTAAAAATGTGCTGCTTGCTGGCACAAGCTAACCTGTCAAGATGCACAGAATAAGTGTGCTTATTGTTTGGGGGGCTGCCCATCTGGATTCCCCGAATTCCATCTGTGAGGGGTTCGAGTCCAAGGCAGTCTGTGAAAGATGGGTGAAGTTACTCCATAAGTGCCTTCTTCCAGATGGTTCTTTCTCCTCTACCTCTTACACACAGAGTTAAATCCAATTAACACCACTCTTCTAAGGACTCTAAGATGTCCAAAAGGGATCGCAACCAGTCCTCCTCTGTCTGTGCACCTGGTCCCTCTTCTGGCTCACTGGACCCAGAGGTCCCATGGCCTTCGGGTGCTACAGCCACCTCAGCAGCAGCATCTCACCCACATTGCTGACTATGAGCAAGCTTCCATCTCTGGCACTTGGCATTCCCAGTATCTTTTTGTTTAAAGGGAAACCATTAGGTCAACTAGCTTCCCCCTTTTCCCCATCCACTCCACCAGAGATGTCACCAGAGTTTTCACCTTCCTTACCTTGTTTCTGAGTCTCCCCAGCCTGGATCCCAGTAGATGGGTTCCTTGTCCTACAGTTGACCCTCTAAACCCCTGTGAGTGTTTTCACCTGCTTGGTCATCCAGATCAGTGGGCAGTTTCAAAGCTTCTCATTTGGAGCAATTGATGAGGTCCTTTTTGCAGACCCATATGCAACTGGATCTTATCCTTTCAAGTCCAGGGCCTGCCCGCAGACCCTTGGGTCCACTACCCTGGTTTCCTCCCTCTACCCCTTTGGGTCCTAGGTCCTTGGGCCCAGCTGTAGTTCCACCCTCAGTGCTAGATCCAATGGCTTGGTCATCTTCAGTTCCAGTGCCTGCCTTGGTCTCATTGACCGCAGCGGCATCAGAGTTGACTGGACCTTGGGGCCATGGTATCGAGGCTGGCATTTCCAAGTCTTGGTTGATGGTACTAGCTTCCAGATCATCCCTCCCACTCTGAATTTCTGCGTCCCACAGCTTGGCTGCGGTCTCAATGTCAGAGTGAGGAGTAGCCCCCTGGACGTAGACGACTCTGGTATGTTCATATACTGGGACTGTTGACTCTGTGAAGCTGTATGCTTCCTCCTTTGACACTGTGGAGAGGATGTTCTCTAAGGAGATAGGTCGAGTGTCCCATGCTGGTGTTCCATCCCCTTTCTTATCTGGGTCTGCAACCAGTCATCAGCCTGCTCCAGGACAGACTATGCAGGTTGGTCTCCAATCTGCTCCCTGCTCCCCTGCCAGATTGGTCTCCAGTCCTCTTTCCTGATGGGGTGCAGATTGGTCTCCAGTCTGCCCCCCTGGTGAGGCTTCCTGTCTCCTGCCCCTCTCTTCTGGCTTCTCTGGAGGAGGAGGAGGTCTCAGGTAAGAGGTGGTTTAAGATGAAGCTCCTTGACTCCCTTGAGGAGTCTGTCACCGAGGATACTGCCCTCAGGAGTGAGAGGGGTCCCCTAAATCTCTGTGGGATGATACCTCCTTTGGCAACCTCTTGGAGCTTCTTCACCACTGTGGGGGCTGGATCACTGAAGCCCCCTCTCTGGAGGGGTCAATATTTTTGGAGACCTCTAGCATGGGTCCATTCAAGCTTTGGGTGGTTCCCTCTCCAGATGTGCTCATAGACCTAATGTCTTGGATGGTGCGGAAGGAACCTGATACTATTACTAAGAAGCCTTACAAAATTCTTGCTTCTCCCAAAGATCGACCGCTTTGGCGTGAAGGGCTGGCTGTGGATGCAGTCATGGTGGCAGCCACCACCAAGTATGAAATCTCTGAGGATAGATCCTCAGTCCATCCCTTGAACAGAGAGGTTTGGGCTTTGGACCATTTAGAGAAGTGATCTTATGCTTTGGTGACATTCGATGTGAGAGAACCGAACTATTTATCCCATTTAACCAGACTCCAGCATGATCTGGAGTCTGAAGTGTTCAGGAATGTTAAGACAATGCATTCTCTGGAAATTCAAAAGACTCTGGAGACTCAGTTGTCTACCCTGCTGTATACCACCAATGCTCCCGTGAGGCTCATTTTGAATGCAGTCAATGGAGCATCCCGAGCAGCTGGGTCCGGCATTGCCATGTGTTGCCACACTTGGATGTGACTGAAAAACTTTGCGGATTGCTTCAAGGTGTCCTTTATTAATGTCTCCTTTGATGGTTCTTCCTTGTTTGGGACAGAGATTAAGGACACTCTTATTAGGAGTAAACAAGAAGGAAAGACACTGTCTGTAGTAGGAGTGTATTTCTCTACCCCTCAGCAAATGTTTTCAAGGAATCAGAAGGGGGCAAACATCTCTTTTTTAGAAGGGTGCAGCAGTCTTTATAGGATGCTCCTTTAGAGGGTTCCTTCTGAGGTCAAGGGAGATCCATACTGGATGCTGCTTGCAGGGCAGAGGCGGTCCAAAGAATCAGGGCTTCAGCGCCAGTTCCATTCAGCAACCCTGAAGGGTTGCCCTGCTCCTTTGCTCTGGAGGCAGTCGGGGGTCATCCAGAAGTTTGGGAGGCCATCACCTCATACACGTATGTTAAGAGTTATACCCATAGGTTATATCATTCACTTTTCAGAAACTCCAAGGTTCCATCACAGATGTTTCCTAGACATTCCACCTCATCCGAGACTGCAGGTAGTGGTAGAAATTCAGAAGCTGCTGGCAAATCGAGTTATGGGATCCTTTTGTGAAACAAACCAAGTTTCAGATGGTTACATTGCAGTTCATTTTTCCACTGTTGAGGAAGGGCAACTGGATTTGCTCGATAGATCTCAAGGGTACCTATCATCATATCAAGATAGAGATACGCTCCACCAGGTTTCTGCTCTTCTGGCTGGGGACCATTCATTATCAGTTTAGAGCCCTGCCATTTTGTCACCTATGCCCCCTGGCTGTTCACCAAGTGCATGGCAGTGGTTGCAGCCTGGATCCAGCTGCGGTTTCTTCAGGATTTCCCTTACCTGCACGATTAGCTCCCCACTGCCTCCACAAGAGTGTCACTAATCATGGCCATATACACCTTACTCTAGTTATGCGGCCACTTAGGGGTTATGGTCAGTTGTCTAAACCCAAGTATGCCACCTGTTCAGACATTAGAATTCATAGGTTGCCACTTGGATACTGTTAGGATTGACAAGCTCCCAAGTTCCAGAGTGATCAGCCTACGATTCCAGGCAATATCAGTGCTTGCCCTTTTAAAGCCTCCATCTCATGCAATCTTGAAACTCCTAGGTCACATGGCAGCTTCAACTGGGTTGGTCCCTTTAGGGAGGTACCATATGAGGCCTTTGCAGTGGACTCTTGCAGTGCAGTGGTCATTCTTGACCCATCCAGTGGACATTCCAATAAGATTGACAAAGGTTTGTCATGATCAGGTTTGATGGAGGTTACAGTCTCCCTTAATGACCAGTAGGAGACTGTTTGTTCTTCCTTTCCTGTGGTCATGACCATCATGAACACCTTCTTTCTTAGGTGGTGGTGGGGGGTGTTTTGAAGGGAGGGTGGTTCCAGGATCTTTGTCTTCTGCAGAGGCCAATACCCACATCAGTGTTCTGGAGTTGAGGACTGTCCGCCTTGGTGTTTCAGGTTTTTCAGGATGTCTTCCCCAGTGGTGTGATTTCAATACAGAGAGGCCACTTGAGTTTGGTAATGGGTGATCTTATCTTCACAGTTTCTGGTTGCAACACACATCCCAGGGAAGTCCAACATTCTGGTCAACAGCTTGAACAGAAACATTATTCTTCCTCATGAGTGGTCTCTGAATCTGAGAGTGGCATTTCGGATCTTCTAGTGCTGGGGCACTACTTGTTGTTACCCTTTTGCCTCCCCTTCCAACACCAAGTACAGCAGCTATTACTCCTTAGTCCCTCCTCAGGAGCAGTCACCCAGAGGCTCTCTTCTGTATACTTGTCCCCGGGGCTTCTTTACACTTATTCTCCAGTTCCTCTGATTGTTAAATTGCTCCAGAAGGCAGCCCATTGCAGAGCAACAGTGATCTTCATAGCTCCCTTCTGGCCTCGTCATGTGTGGTTCCCCTTTCTGTGGTCTCTTCTGTGGTAGCCCCTTGGGTTCTGGATCTCATTCTGGATATCACTTCTCATCCAGCTGGTGTGGCTCCTCCCAATCTGCAGTCCCTCACATGGCTTCTCCTGTTCCCTTGATAGCCAGGAATCCTAAGTTGCCGGTTAGTGTTGTACATAGTTTGTCTTCATTCCCAAAAGCTTTCTGCTAGGAAGCTGCATTCCAGTAAATGGAGGCATTTTGCTGTGTGGGCTGAATCTCAAAGATGTGATCTTGTTTTTGGTCCTTTAGAGTCAGTTCTGGATTTCATTGCTGAATTGTTACATTCAGGCTCTAGTTTTTTCTACAGTTAAGGTGCCGTTGGCAGCTATTTCTACTTTTCATGTTGGAAGGAACAATGTTCCCTTGGCTGCTCTCAAGATTCCAAACTTTTCTTAAAAGTATCTTTTTGTTGTACCCTCCCATTTGGATCCAGTCCTTCTCAGAGATTTACTTTTTGTGCTGCAAGTCCTTACAGGCCCCCCTTTCAAATCTTCTTCTGCTTCAGACTTGGAAGTTATTTTGGAAAACTTTGTTTTTTGGTAGCTGTTACTTCAGCTAGGATAGTTTGAGTTACAAGCTCTTGAGTCTTCTCCTCCTTATCTGGTGTTTCATAAAGACAGTGTTTCTGTCCACACTCATCCTTCTTTTTTGCCATGGGTGGCCTTGGAGAGTAATCTCAATAGTTCTATTCACCTTCCTGTGGTTTTCCCCAAATTTTTCAACAAGTGTGAATACTTTTGGCATTGTTTGGATGTGCATAGACAATTAAGATGTTACCTGAACAGGACCAAGAACTTTAGAAAATCCAGTCAACTGTTTGTTTCCATTTCAAGATCCAGATTGGGTAGATTTGTGTCAAAAGTGACTTTATCCAAGTGGCTATCAAATTGTCTCTCTTTTGCTTGTACCTTGAGAGGCAAGATCCTGTCTGCAAAACCTAAAGGTCATTCTGCTAGAGCTATGGCTACTTCTATGGCTTTCTTCTCCAGGACATCCTTGGATGAGTTTTGTGCAGTGACTACTTGGGTGAGCCATCAAACCTCTGTTTCTCATTACAAGCTAGATACTCAGTCCAGATCCAGGGCTTCCTTTGGCTCCACTGTGTTGCGGAATATCCTTCCTTAGCTCCTTCCAAGGATTTTTATGTGGCTGGGGACTCTGTCTCACAGGTTGAAGCCAGACAGAGAAGACCAGATCTAATATGAAAATCCTGTATTTACCATAACATCTGGTTGAACTCACCCCCCTCCCCCTTTTTTTTTTTTTTTGGCAAGGATCTTTATGTAAGATGACTGAGTGGGGGAGGTTTCCTTTTCTTTTGTTCTCAGAGTCCTTTTTCCTCCTCCATTATAGGCGAAGTGTAGTATATAGCTTATTTTTAGATTGAGCAAACTAGATCCGAAGGGATCGGTTGAGGAGCTGGGGATTTTAGGTAAGGGAGGTGGAGCCTGGCGAGTTGAAGTCTGATGGATTTGGTGAGTGTCAGATCAGAGTCAGATCCGATAACCCACAGGTTGAACCAGATGGAGCCAGACAACACAGATCTGTTGTTATGGTAAGTACATAACTTTGTTTTCTTGTAAGTCTAATAATTTTGCCTAGTACACTTCTGGTTACAGAACCTTCTGTGTGACAGAGGGAGCATAACTTTAATGGACGTCACCCAAGGGGCAGAAGCAGACTGCAGAATTAAGGGCTTCAAGGTCCTTTTAATGAGAAACCCTTCTAGCGCTCCTGAATGGTTGCCCGACTGCTGCACTCTGGAGGAAGTTGAGGGGCACTTAACTCTACATCATCATGCCTGACTAGCCATCACTCAAGATTCTTGGGTCAAAAAATGAACACCAGAGTCTGCGTTACTCCCTTTGCTTCATCCCAACAAGCAAAAGGAAAATTCCAGACATTTCATCTAGTCAGAGGTGAATGGCATCAGAAGAAATACCAAGCTGCTGGAAAAACAAGTCATGCAAGATGTCCCACCAGACTAGCAAGGATTTGTGGTCTATTCAAGATTCTTTTTGGTTCTGAAGAAGCTTGGGGATCTCAGGACCATTCTGGTCCTTAGTCACCTAAATCAGTTTGTGAAACAGACAAAGTTTCAAATGGCCATGGCACAGTTTATTTTACATCATTTTGGGAAGCATGACTGCATGTGCTTTACAGATTTTTAGATGCTTACTATTATGTAAAGATAGCAAGGCAGTCCAGAAGGTTTCTCTGCTTTCAGATGGGGGCCTGGCATTTCCAATTTAGAGCATTGCCCTTTGGTTTCACCGCATCCCCAGGGTATGCATCAAGTGCATGACAGCAAAGATAGCTTACCAAAGACTGCAAGGGTTCTGTGTGTTCTCCTAGCTAGACAACTGACTCCTTACCACTCCCACCAGAAATCTGCTGTTCCAGTGTGTCTGTTTTCATGTGTTGCAAACATATGGGTTGTCGGATCCAGTAGGATCCGACCTTAGTGCCAGATCTGGAGCTTTCTCGGAGCCAGAGCTTTGACTTCTCCCCTACCCATAATTTGCTGTACTCCACCTTAACAGCTGAGATTTCATTTGTCACCTGAAGCAATCAGACGCATCAGAGCTGTCCAAAGAGATTAGTCTTATCCTTCCTTCTAGCTTAGACTTCCTCCTCCTACCGAGAGAGTTTTCTCTCTGTCTATGTAAAATATCTATCTAGACTTCTTGTTTCTAGTGTGGTGAAAAAAAATAGAGAGATACAGTTTTTCAGCTTTACATTTATAATAGCAAAACTTACATAGGTAGTTAGTCTTAGCAATAGTTTTTGTAGGTTTAGTTTTAGGGATAGTTAGCTTTAGGCTTACTTTTTAGTGTGTATTTTCTTCCACTTTTCCAGTAGGTAAGTGTGTGTACGTGTGTTGCTAACTTGTAATTTCTTCTTTATGATCTGATGCATTGCCTAGCCATAATTTTAAAATGGCTAAATTTTCAGGTTCAAAAAATGTTCAGTGTGTGGACATAAGGTCCTACATCAGGATCCACTCTCTCAGTGTGTGTATATTGCTTGGGCACTGCCAGTTTAGAAGCAGAATGTCAGTCTTGCGCTGACTTCAGCACAATAGCTCTACAAACCAGAAGGGATAAGTTGGTATTAAAATGGTGCTTTCCTGCAGACAGGGGGCTACTCCTTCAGTTTTTTTCCTTTCCAGCTAAGAAGAAGGAGAAATCAAAAGCAAAACAAAAGAATCTGGAAAAGGAGAAAGAGAAGAGAGAGAGACCGAAAGAGAAAGAAAAGAAAAGGAAAGGAGTTTGACTGCAAACCAGAAAACTCTCCACACAAAGTGGCTAAGAAACACTTTCTGGATATGTTTCCTTCTTTCTGGCCCTATCCAAAAAGTGCAAGAAGGTTGGAACCAGAGGCATCTTGGTTCCAATGTCCTTCAAGACCAAGGTTTTACCCGGAACCGATCAGTCCTAGGCTTCACTCCCCTGTTCTCTAGGAAAGAAAATACTCCAGACCATCATCTGTGGCTTCATCTGCTTGGTCATCTTGGAGTCTCACAGAGCATGATGTCAATAGGATGATGAGGAAATTCTGAATACACAAATCTAGCTTGGGGTTATCCTGATACTGTCACCTGGGAAGGTACCGAGTACAGGTCATCAAACCTCTCCATTCCGAACTCCAGTACTGATCCGATCTTTGGCACGAGTAGTATAAGATGCAACTCATACTGGAGCATGTCAGTCGGTGCCAGACGCTAATTACTTCTACAGCAGCAGTCTCCCACTCTCTCTCTCTCTCAACACAGATGCCTTTGGATTAAGTCAAGACTTGGAGCCAAAGCTTCAGTGCAGGTTCTCAGAAGGCGAGTCAATACTGGGATTCTCAGAGCCATCTCTCTCTGTCTCGGTGCTTCATCCCTGAACAGCTCGGGTCCAGGGTTGGCATCAGGGCTAGGAACCATCAGTGTTAAGGGTTCCCTTTCATCTTTGGATTGGAGGGGATCCTCAGTACTGGTTGCAACTTTAGCCTTCAAAGCCTTTGAAAGGGAATTGACATGCTCCAAGACTGAGGTATCTCCAATAGGGTTGGCTCCATCCATGCCCCAGCGAGGGTCTGCTCCTTCTCCTCTTCATCCTTGCTGACAGGGACAGTTGGTTCCAAAGGCGTTTGAGGATATCTGCTTTATCAGTTCCCAGTCTGATTGAGACCCTTCTATAACTCCTCCAGAAGGCCACCACAAGAAACGAATGTGCAAAAGGAAGCGCACAGACTCCTCTCCACAGTCTTCCACTGAAGACACTGACTCAGAGGAAGGGGAGGGTTCCCATCAATCCCCCTCGGAAGATGCCACCTTTGGTGATATCCTCAAAATTGATGAAGCAAAGAGGGGGATGGTCATCCCAAGGACTTCCCCTGATGTGTGAGTGTTCTTGGAAGCCTTTGGTTACAGCCCAACCTCATCCTTGGTTGTACCACCTGTTGATCCACTTATCAACCTTATGGCTCAATGGGCATGCAAAGACCCTGATGTGGTGAAACCCATTCCCAAGAAAGCATACTGTATATTAGCTGCTCCCAAGGACAGGAAACATTGAAGCAAAGGTCCTCGTGTGGATACTATGGTGGTAGCAGCAGCCACTAGGAAAGAACTGTCAGAAGAGAGTTCATTTGTTCTTCCCCCTAACAGAGATTCTGGGGTGATGGACGGGTTTGGGAAGCGAGCCCTTGCATCAGTGACCTTCGCACTTAGATCGCTGAACTGCTTTTAGTTCATTTAACTAGATTCAAGAGAGACTTGGAAAGACTTGACCAAAGGGATTTCCAAGTCTCTCTCTCCGAGTTATTGCCTGTGGATGTTCATTTTTCTATCTTATAATCCACCTCAAAAGTGGCAATGCGTTTCCTCTCAAATGCAGCCGATGTCACGGCCAGAGTGGCAGGCACAGCTATTATTATGCACTGCCACACCTGGATGTGTCAGTCATTTTGCAGGAGGCTTGAAGTCATCATTTGTTAATGCCCCATATGATGGTTGAACTCTGCTTGGGCCCTTGACACACTCACAAGGAGCCAGCAGGATGGTAAGGCTCTCTGTGTGGTGGAAGTATGTTTTTCAGCCTTGCAAAGATCCTACTCCAGGAATCAAAGATCGGGGAAAAAGATGTGGTTCTGTAAATCACAGAATTTTTACCATGACTCTACAAGTGATAAACCTTCCCATGGCAGAGGGGGAGGTAGTGCTAACAGTTGACACCCCAGAGGGAAAAGCAGACTGCACAAACAGGGCTTTCATGACCCATTCACTGAAAAAGCCTTTTAGCTGTCCTGAATTGTTTCCCTGCTGCTGCACTGTGGCAGTCGGGGAGGGGCTCCTATCTTTGCATCCAATAACTTCAGATTCTTGGGTGCTAAAGATAATTTCCAGAGGCTATTCAGTTACCTCTTCCCTTCCACCTCAGAAGAAGGAAAGAGTCCTCAGTGTTCCACCCAGTCAGTGGGATTCAGCAGCCATAGAAATTTCAAAGCTGCTAGAAAGAGTCATCAAGCTGGACCCCCAAGATCAGTTAGAATCTGGAGTCTATTTGAGGTTCTGTTTAGTACCAGAAAAGATGAGCGACCTCAGCTCCATCCTGGACCTCGGTCAGCTAAACCAATTTGTGAAACAGACAAAATTCCAGGTGTTCACAGTTCAGTCCATTTTACCTCTGCCGAGGAAGGACGATTGGATGTGCTTCATAGATCTCCAGGACAGATACTATCATATTAAAATACAAAGCACTCCAGGAGATTTCTCCTCCTCTTGCTGGAAACCAGTCATTACTAATTCTTGGCCCTGCTCTTCGGTCTCACCACAGCCCCCAGGGTGTTTACCAGCATCAAGGAAGTGGTAGCGGTGCTTCTACACCTGCTGAGGATCCATGATTTCCAATACTCTGATAATTGGTTCCTAACTACCAACCACCTCCAATCATCTGCTGGATCTGGTGCTCCAGTTGCTTCTTGACCCAGGCTTAACTGCATATCTTCCAGATGGGCTTTGTCCCAAAGCAATGGTGGACTGCAAAAGTCATCCCTCTGTACATGGGGGGCCAATCAACTGACCCTAGGGACTACAGATCCATAAGTTTGATCAGTCTTTTGTGCAAGTTCATGGAGAGAACTATCATGGACCTGATCAGTAATGACAGGAGCTCTCCAAACAATGGCCCAGATTCAATTTGGCTTTGTAAAGGGAGGTCTTGCCAGCTCAATCTACTTATTCAAGAAAGTCACCAGGGCCATGAATGAGGGTAAAATGATTCACACCACTTATCTAGACCTGGCCAAATCTTTCAACACAGTCCTCCATTTGGGGATCATAGATAAAATTACTGCATTAGGCATAAACCCTTACATCGTCAGATGAATAGCAGACTGGTCACTGACAGGACATGTTGTCCAAATAGTGAATCCACTTCTGATGGGAAACCTGTTACTAGTGGTATCCCACAGGGTTCAGTATTAGGCCCCCTCCTGTTTGGTATATACTTTTCTGAAGTGAAGGCCAATGTTGGGGGCCTCTGGCTCACCAAGTTCACCAACAAATGTAAGCTGGGATCAGTCATTGAATCTCCAAATGATGTTGACATCCTTACAAACAGGCCTAAAAATTACAAATGGCTGGTGCCAAAACCATGGTCTGAGAATAAATGCTAAAAAATGTGTAATCATAAACTTCAGTAAATCAGATATCCCTGCAAATTATAATATTGATAACACACCCTTAAAAGTAGACCCAGTGCTGAGTAACCTAGGAACATGGATAGATAGTAACCTAAACTTTGACCACCAGGTAGCTACGGTAGTGAGGATATCCTACTGTGTGGCTTAACTTATAAGTAAAGGCATAGCATCAAGATCAAAGGAAGTCATAGTGCCATTGTACTCAGCCCTTATCACACACATAATCGAGTACAGTGCTCCCTTCTGCATATCCCTAACCAGGTACTTGCACCAACTGGAGTGGCCCCAGAGGTTTCCCACTAAAAAAATACAAAGTGTAAGACAAATGTCATATGTAGACTGACTAAAGGCCCTATCCCTTTACTCCATCTCATATCATTTGTAGAGAGGTGACTTATGAGTGACCTACAAGGCATTCTCTGATCCAACCCTGATGTTACATATTTGCAAGAAAAATTATGTGAGCGTTACTCTCTCCATGGACCCAAATCTTATTTGTGACTCTAATAGAACTTGCTGGAGAGACAGATTTTTATTCCAAATAATAAACTTCCCATCTTCGTAAAACAAACCCTGTCCCTCACCCTCTTCAAAAAGTATTTGGATAAATGGATGGGGAACTGTACGTTCACTCCCAAAGTACTGCCTGTGTGTCCCTTATGGACAGAGGCAGTCTGTAAAATTACTTCGGGCTCCAACACCCAAAGACCCACTACACCGATACTACCCCATCCCATATCTAGGGAATTAAGATATAATATTGTCATATCCTTGGTATTATTGGCTAGGTTTGTAAAGGCTCTTATGCCACTAGCCTAGTAATCATCTTTGAACCTATAAAGGTTATTTATGTACTTCGCCAAAATGTTAGATCCATGTTGTCTGATTTTTGTCCAATTTAGACTCCTTCCCTCCCTCCTACCCCTTCCATATTGTTACCTGTGACTTTGTGATGATTGAGCAAACAACCTTTACCTTGTCTACGCACAGTAGTGGTGAGGCGGTTATCACTGTTCGCTACACATTGGAATGTTCTAAATTAAACAACAAAAAAGCTGTATCTGTAAGATTATCCATAAAGAACATGGGCGGTGGGCAAACTTAGTCTGAACTGCTAAGGTGGAGTACAGAGAATTTTGGATAGGGGAGGAGTCAGAACTCTGGATCTCCTTTACAGACATCATGGCAAAATTTCAAGATAGTAGCCACCAAACATATTCTAGCACATAAATTTCTAATTAGTGATCATAAGAAAAATGTAAACAATACAAAAATATGGGAACAAATCTTTAACATTGTATTAGCTTAAAGTTCCATTCCACTATTCGCTGGGAAAAACTGAATAACTGTTGAATTTTATTGAGATAAGTCTTATATGGTTACTAGTTCTTTTTTCTTCATTATTTTTTTTTTTAGAAGTGTATAGGTATGCATAATGATTCTATGTAACTGTTGGAAGCATTCATGTACATATTGTAAGTAGTTGGTAGTACTGTATTAGTTGTTTGGAAAAAATAAAATAAAGAATTATTATTGAAAAAAAAAAAAAAGAACTCTGGATCTGAAATGAAAATCAGATAACATGGATTTAACACTATAAGTACATAACTTCCATATCCAGTGCAGGGACTTCTTGCTCCAAGGTTCTCACCACTTAGGGATTACAATAAAGCTGAAGAAAAGCAAGCTGACATCAACACAAGTAATAGAATTCATAGGGTACCTCTTGGATACAACATGTCAAATCGTCAGACTCCCAGAATCAAGAGCATTATCAGTCTTCAAACTCCCCAAATACTCTCTTCCTGCAGTCCCCCCCATAGCAAGGTTAATTTTTTGAGTATTGGGATCAGTGTTTGCATCAGTTGCACTAGTTTCACAGGCAAGATATCGCAGGAGATTGCTGTAATGGGCCCTTTTTGTTCAGTGGTCAATGTTACATCAAAATCTTTTTACTTTCCAGTATGATCACCTGAGAATACAGACATCACATTCAGTAGTGGATGAAAATCCCCTCTTGTCTCATGGGGTCGACTTGTCATATCTCCACCCCTGATAACCACTGTGACCATGGACACTTCTACGGTGGGGGGAGTGCATTTCAAAGGGAAGACCAGTCTTCACATCAGTGTCTTGGGGATGAGGGTGGTCTTCCTAGCATTGCAAGCCTTTCAGGACGCTCTCCCTAAGGGTCTGATTTACATCTACACGAGCAACATAATGGCAGTAGTCTGGTTCATCAACAAGCAAGGGGGAACCACTCAAAACCGTGATGCCAGAAGCCATGAGAGTGTTGCAGTGGGCAATACCTTCTCAGCTGTTTCTAGTGGCAGTGCACATTCCAGGGATTTCCAATGTTTTGGTGGGCAAACTGAGCAGGTCTGTTCTTCTGGTACCTGAGTAGTCCGTCAGTCAGTCTATGGTAACTAAGATTTTCAGTCACTGGGGTCAGCTGTGCTGTGACCTTTTTGCTTCCCTCCTGAACACCAAGAGCAACCTGATCTCCATATGGACAGTCACCGAGGGATGCTGTTGTCCACAGTTGGTCCCCAGGTCTCCTGTATGATTTTCCAACTTTTCCCCTAATAACCAAGTTTCTGCAGAAAACCATCAGATGCAAGGCAGCAGTGATTCTTATTGCCTTGTTCTGGCCTTGACAGGTTTGTTTTCCCTTCCTTTCACCTGATTTGAAGCACTCTCCATGGATGCTGGATCCTCTTCCAGACCATCTGTCCTGTCCATCCAGGCTTACCGAGATCTAAAAGCCCTGATGTTAACCTCATGGCTCTTCCAGTTCCAGTGGTGACCAGCGATTCCAGACTTTCTGCTTCAGTTATTCATATTTTATCGCCATGCCAGAAGTCTAATATGAGAAAGGTTTACAGAAGTAAAAGCAAAAGATTTGCTGTTTGGGATTCTTCTAAAGGCTTAGATCTGTTCTCAGCAGCTCTCTGTCCTATTTTTAATTTTCTAGCATTGTTGTTCTAGGAAAGTGCTAGTTTCACAGCAGTTAAGCTTCAACTAACAGCCATATCCAGTTTTCATGTTGGGGGGGGGGTGGCGGGCAGAGCCCCACTGTATCTTTCAAATTGTTTAAAATTTTCTTAAAAGTAATTTTTCATCTGGTGATGTCATTCTTCATCTATTCTTGACTCTTGGGTAGTCGGTTGTGATCCTCGGAACCAGTCCAGTCATTATACAGTTTGGCCAGCCAAAAATCTCTCAAGCTAATACTCTACTCACCATGCCCCTCTCCAGTTCACCTCTGATCTTGTTTGCCACTGTTATAGCAAGAAGTGTCAGCCAACTCTCCTCTCGCAGCTAGTTAAAATGTATTAGTCTTTCTGCTTTCCTTTGCTATAAAACTTTAATATTTTTCTTTTCTCTACCTACCTTTTTCACTTGTGAGTGCATTTCTATATCCCGTTGGTATTCTTTCTGTACCATGGCTGGTAGTTGTACCTTCTATACCCGTTGATATTGCTTTTCCTACCGTTAGTGGTAGTTTTTCCTCTTTCTTTTTCTCTCTACCATTTTGGTAGTTCTTTCTATCATTGTTAGTAGAACCTTCTCCTTTTCCTGTCTGTCCTTGTGTGTGTGTGTGTGCGCATAGCGTGACTGTTTATTTTTCTATAACTTGTCAGTATGACAGATAAATCCAAAGGCACAACTGGATTTAAGCAGTGCCAAGACTGCGGCCGATAAATGCCTAGCCATGATGGGCATATGGCTTGTGTTTATTGTTTATGTGCTCCACATTTAGACATAGTGCTCCATCTGCCAGGTCTTCAGTACTAGGGCCTTGGTAGAGTGTTGTAACCAGCTTATTCTTAAAGGGCTTCTTAAGACCCCCTTTGAAGAAGCATTATCCAAGGCCTATAAGTCTCCAAAGGCCTCTGGTTCCAAAACTAGTCTTTCAGTGCCGACGTCTCCATTGGCACCGACATCTAGAAAACAAAAGTCCCCTTCTGTTGGTTCCGCAGCTCTCTGAACAGACTCATTCTTCAGCTCCAGTCACTTCAGTGCCTTCAGCACCAGCACCGGCAACAGCTTCTTTTGTTTCCACGTTGGTGCCGATATCTCCTTCTGCAATGCAACAGATCATACCCCCCCCCCCCGACAAAAATTGATCCTCTTTATACACCTAGGACAAAAGTATTCCCCTTCCACTGATCCCTTCTTTGGTCAACTTTCCACTCCTTTTATAGAAAGGCCAGAATCTCCCTCTGGGTTGTCTGTTTGCTTCTCTGAAGTTGATGTGGTGAGACTGGCGGACCAGCTCCTTACAGCTAGGGGTCTTTCTACTATTTGCTACAGTCCAAGAAAAGCCACGCACGGACGGCAAGTGCAAAGGCCAAGAAAATCCATGACAAAAACAAAACGGCCAGCACAAAAAAAAGGAATCCAACCTTTATTAAGACAAAAGGCAGACCGGTTTCGTCCCAAAAGACCTATATCAATGCAAAAAACAAATCCACACAATGGAACACCCCTTTTATGTTAAATCCTTAACTGTTGCCCCAATGAGAACATAGAAACAGGTGATTCCAATATAAAGAGCACACCTACACCAGTGTGTTCACTCAACACAACTGCATCAAAACAAAAATACATACACATATTTAGAAAATTTGGAATGCTAACCTGAAAAATGAATGAAAAAAGGAAAATAACATTATTTAAAAAATCGAGCCCTGTAAAATAGAAAAATACCTTACAAAGACTTATATTCAAACATGATATGTTGAATATTGATATTAATATATATAACACTAAAGATGTTTATTCAGTTCTGGAGGGAACAAACCCCCCCAAACGAATAATTCATGACCTTTCCTTTTTATTTAGGAGTTCATGCCATTTATTTTTTGGAGAACTTTGAACCCACAACCTTGTCAATGATGGTAAAATGAAAATTGGCCATTTTATGAACCAAGGTATGTTTATATAAGGCATTGGTGATAACCTTGTTTCTAATATTGCTCAAATGTTCTGAAATATGTAATTTAAAAGATTTAAATGTTTGGCCTATATAAAATGTAGAGCAGTGGCAGACAGCCAAATAAATCACCCAACTGCTACTGCAATTCATAAGGGTCTGGATTTCAAAAACACATGTATTTTTAGTAGAGAACTCTTTGGTTTTGAGTACATTATCTACAAAAGGCACAATGTTCACAAGGAAAATAACCAGACACTTTAGTACCATCTAAGGTGCATTTAATTTTAACATGGGAAAATTAATGTCTTTTGTAGAAACTTAAATGTCCCCCTAAGGTTACCCCTCTTCGATAGGAAAAGGCATATCTGTTGTCCAATATTCCAGCTAGATACTCATCAGAAAGTAAAATATCCCAGTGTTTCTGTATTAACTGAGTAAGATGCTTGGTATTCTTACCAAATGTGGTAGTAAATCTGATTTTAGATCCTTGATGGGATTTGGAACCTTGGTAGGTAAGTAATTCCTCCCTAGGCATCTTACCAACAATAGAACTAGTATGTATCAAATGTTTTGCAGAATAGCCCCTTTCCACAAACCTATGGATTAAATCACAGTTGAAATATGCAAGATCCGTCTCCCCTGAGCATATCTGTTTTATCCTCATGTATTGGGATTTCGGAATATTCCTCGTAATGTGACCTGGATGACAGCTGGATGCATGCAGTAATGAGTTAGAATGAAAGGGTTTCTTATAAACTGTACTGGTTTAAGTACCATCATGTTGTTTATTAACCAGCACATCCAAAAATGGAATCGACCTCTTATTGGAGTTGACAGTAAATTGGATGGCCCCATTTATTATCATTAAAATTACAAACTCTTGCAAATAAACTGCATCGGATTTACAAATCATCCAGCAGTCATCCAGGTACCTACGCCAGATGTCCATTTCATCAATAAAGATGTTATGGCTCCTATCGTAGATCATATGATGTTCCAGATAGCCCATGAAAAGATCCCCGTAAATTGGAGCGAAAGCTGCCCACATAGCAGTACCTTGCAGCTGTAGATAGCGTTTTCCATTAAACAAAAAATTCTTAGTTAATACATGCTCTACCAAGCAGAGAAGAAAAGTATTGAACCCAGGACTATATAAATCAAGTTCAGTGAGCCAAAATTCCAATGCCATTAAACCCGCCCAGTGAGGGATGCTGGTATAAAGTGATGTTACATCTAAGGCACACAATAACCATTCATTTTCCACTTGAGAGTCAGCAGTGGTATTTAAAAACTGTTGTATCTTTAATCCTAGCCCTAACTCCGTTCAACAAAGGTTTCAAATATTGAGTTAGGTAGACAGAGATGGGTTCCGTTAAGGAACCCCTACCTGACACAATTGGTCGTCCCGGAGGGTTGTGAAGGTTTTTGTGTACCTTCGGAAGCAAATAAAGAAACTGTAAAGAAGGTTCACTAACCTTAAGATGAAAACAGGTTTGTTCATCAGTGATGCCCTCACTCATAGCCAAGTCAAGAAAGTTGTCAATTTCAATTTTGAAATGTGAGGTTGGATCAGTGGACATATTCGTATAGAATCTGGCATCATTGAGTTGTCTGTTGGCCTCAATTTCATAGTCAGACCAATTCATAACCACTATAGAGCCCCGTTTGTCTACTTGTACTATAACCAAATCTTTCCTGTTCTTAAGCTTCCATAGTGCCTCCCTTTCTGATTGATTTAAATTATTAGAAAGCAAACCCTCACTAGTATGTCCACCAAAGTGTAACTCTGAGTATACACTTCTGGAATATCTCGACATGTTTGTTCATGGGTGGCATAAAGCTAGAGGCATGGAATTTAAAGCCCACCTCTTTGGGTTCAGTATGGTTTTCTGAATCTCTGAAAAAAAAAACTTTAGATTGTCTACAAAAAGACAACAAATCCTGTACAAAATCACTTTCTGAGACAAAGAAACTGGGTATGAAGTTCAATCCTTTATTTAATAAATCATATTCACTGGCTGATAAAACAACAGAGGAAATATTTATGACGTTGGTAGTTGTTTCGGCTCCAAAAGTTGCAACATGGTCTCTATTGTTAAACTGAGATTGAGCTCTACGTTTGTGTTTTCTACCCCCCCCCCGTTTCGTATGCCCCCTAAAGGGATTTTGTCATTCCCCAAAAGACCGTCCTGAGAAAGACCGCGCTTGTGCGCTAGTGATGTCTGAGAAACCTCATTTTCAGTATCAGTATGACAAGATGAATCATCTCCCGAGCCATCACTCTTGGTCTTTTTTCAGGATAGATTTTCTTTTTTCTCTTTTGTCTGGGAGTCTGGTCTTTAGTTCTAAAAAGCTTAACATTTTTTGTTTGTTCAAAAGGATGACCCTGATTATAGTCATGCTGATCTCTATTGTATTTACGGACCTTCCTAGCTTTCAACTCATTTTCAAGATGTAGCAAATCACCACTTAACTTCTTTAAACATTCCTTATATTGAGGTTTATGTTCAAATTGTTTGGCTTCATGACACATTTTAGAAACATCTGTAATAAGAATTTCAATCCTGCGTTCATGAAAAGGCATATAAAGCCTTAACAAATTCCTTGGAGGAATTTTGCTGGATGCTGGACCATGTTGAAAGTAATACCTCATCAGTCTACCCCGCTAAAGGCTTCAACCAAATTCTTAAACCTCTTGGGGTGAGCCCTTCTGGATGTAAGCTTTAAATAGCCTAGCATGCCAAACACTTGATCTAAAGGCCTTCATATTTTTAAAAATATTATCGAAAAGGGAATGACAACCATCATCTTGGGTTAATTGTGAACTATTAGTTGGTATTAGTTGGTAAAGTGGTCCCATGAGATTCAAAAATGCCAAAATCCTATCTGTCGATAAACCTTTTAAAATAGTTAAAAGATCCATATTTATAAGATGAAAAGCCACTGCGTTAATATATTATTTAGCACAGACCCAAAACAGGGTCACAAATATTTATGATTTAGTTTCTGTACTGTGTATAATATCTAGCAACTAGCCATCACTACCTCAACAACAAAAAACAATAATTAACCCAATACAAATAAAACTAGATTAATACAGAGATAAACCAGAAATCCTAATAACTGTATGTTGAAGCCCAGATGTTGAACACTTAATATACCCTATAATAAAGTCGGTTGACAGTGCCAGATCTTTTAAACAAGCAAGACAAACATGAACAATATTGGCACATTATAAACCCCCAATCTATAGTGTAACAAATCACCATAAATTTGCCAAATATATTCCAAATATTTATACAAAAAGGAACAAGTGTGAAAGAAAAAATATTGTCAATTATTTATTTATTTATTTTATTTTATTTTACATTTGTTGACCGGGCTAGTCTAGCTGGATATATGTCCATTTTCAGTAGAGACCCGGGGAGAAAAGCTCCAAGCAAAGGCACAGACAATCAATATTATATATAGTAATAGTTGATAGAAATACAGTAGATAGTTTATAATTGAGGTTGTTATTCAATATTCATAAAAACCCCAACTGTAAGTCGACAAATGTCCTAAAATGCAAATGTCCAACTGAAAGCCAAATTTTGTGTAAAACGCCAGTCCCAACTCGTTGTAAAATCGGGCACCCAAACGAATAATGTTTCCACGTTGATGCCGACATCTCCTTCTGCAACACAACAGATCATGCCCCCCCCCCTCGATGACAAAAATTGATCCACTTTATACACCTAGGACAAAAGTATTCCCCTTCCACTGATCCTTTCTTTGGTCAACTTTCCACTCCCTTTATAGAAAGGCCAGAAACTCCCTCTGGATTGTCTGTTTGCTCCTCTGAAGTTGATGTGGTGAGACTGGCGGACCAGCTCCTCACAGCTCCGGGGTCTTTCTATTTGCCAACATCCTTCTCCTCCTCCTGGATCAGGGATGTTTTCTCCCAGGACTCCTCCAGTTCTTCCTTCTGTGACCTCCTCAGAGGCTTTAGAGCTCCCCAGTCTGAACACTCAAGTTCCTGTTGCTCCGGCACTGCAGCCCCCTTGTGTTCGGTTCCAGACTCGACTCTGGCTTCCTCGCTTCCTTTGGAACTGATGGATTCCCCGAGATCGTGACTCCATGTCAAGCACAAGAGGTTTGAGTCGACTCCTATATTTTATTCAGAGTCGTCCTTACCTCTTGGGACTTTGACGGCCGGGGGTTCTTCTTCAGCTGCGGCTTTGGAGGTGGGTCTCTTGGGGCATGGTGTGACCTCGGTTTTTAGGTTGTCTTTCTCGGTTCCGGGTTCCCATCCCTCCTCTGGGGGAGGGCTGCTTTCCGGGTTATGGAGAGAGCATTGGCCACAGCAGGCTTTCAGGTGACTCCTGCTGTATCGGAGTTTCATCCACTGATCCCTTCTTACCAGGAGCTTCTACCAACCTCCGCACCCGGACTGCAAGTTCCAACGTTGGAAGATTTTCCAGATGAGAACCACCCTTCTTCCGAGACCCCCTCAGACATTCCCACTGAGGAGCCTCTTTGGAAGAAAACATGCAAGAGGAAACACCTGGACTCCCTTGAAGAGTCCATCACTGAGGACACTAATTTCGATGATGGGGAGGGTTCCCCCCAGTCATCCCCAGAAGACATCTCCTTTGGAGACATTTTTGAAATTCTTAAACAGAGAGCTAGAAGCCAAAAGATCCTACCTCTGAGGAGTCTGTGTATTTGCAAGCCTTTGGTTCTCGCCCGTCTACTTCCTGGTTGACCCCTACCGCTGATGATCTCATTAAACTGGTCACTCAGCAGACTTGGAAGTCTCCTGACTTCATAGAACCGATTCCCCAAAGATCAGATAAAATCCTTTCTGCACCTGAAGACTACCAACATTGGGCTAAAGGGTTAGCAGTAGATGCCATGGTGGTAGTGGCGGCCACCACAAAGGAGCTGGCTGAGGAAAGTTCCTCTGTTTATCTCCCTAACCAAGAGTCTAGAGCGATGGACAGATTTGGAAATCAAGTTTATGCATCATCGACCTTCACCTTAAGGTCCTTGAATTTTCTGGCACACTTCACTAGGCTCTAGAGAGATCAGATCAAGGGACTATCAGACAGCCTAGCAGGAGATGGCCTCCCAGTTAGCTACCCTGGAGTCTATTTCTAATTCGTCCATGAGGCTCATTTAACATGCAGCCAAAGGGATGACCAGGTCAGCTGGTTCAGCCATTGCAATCTGACAACACACCTGGGTGCACTTGTGTGAGTTTGCGGAGCCATTCAAGTCTTCCTTTGTCAATGCTTCCTTCAACGGATCTTCTTTGTTTGGCCCCAGAAGTTAAAGAAACTCTAGCCAGGTATGTGAAGGATGGGAAGACCCTGTCTGCTGGGAAGTGGGAAAGATGTGGTTCAAAAAGTCCGAAGGGCCTTTCCAGGACACAGCTGGTGGAGGCTTCCCTTGGGGCAGAGGGGGAGCTCTAATGGAAGACGCCAACCATGAGGCAGAGGTGGCCTGCAGAATCAGGGTTCCAGAGACTCTTTCTCTGGCCAGCCCTACCAGCACTCCTGTAAGGGGGCACAATTACTTACCTCAGGAAGCGATCCGGGGAATATTTTGTCTGCATGCAAAAGCCTGGTGACAGATAACCACAGATGTTTGGGTGTAGAGAATTATTACCATTGATTATTCTGTCCCCTTCACCCTTTATCCCAGATCTCTAACAAGTCTTCCCAATGTTCCACCCAACAAAAAAGACCAAGCAGCCTTAGAAATCCAAAAGCTGCTAGAGAAAAAGAGAGTCATCAAAGAAGTCCCACCAGACCAGATAGGATCCGGATTTTACTCAAGGTTCTTTTTAGTCCCAAAAAAGTCAGGGGGCTGGAGATCTATACTGGATCTCTGCCTTCTAAATAAATTTGTTCAACAGTCCAAATTCTGTATGGTCACGGTTCAAAGTATACTTCCGTTTTTAGAGGAAAATGATTGGATGTGCTCTGTAGACCTTCAAGACGCGTACTACTACATAAAAATGGACAAACGCTCCAGAAGGTTTCGCCACTTTCGGCTACAAGCCAGTGACTTTCAGTTCACGGTGCTGCACTTTGGTCTCAGCACAGCCCCCAGGGTGTTCAACAAATATATGGCAGCAGTAACAGCTCACTTGAGACTGCACGGATTCCGGGTGTTTCCATATCTAGACGACTGGCTTATCACTGCTTCCACCAGGCATCTACTGCTTCAAGCAACAGGGTTCATTCTGCATTTGTTCGTGAGCTTGGGCATCACAGTCAAACAAAATCTCAGTTAAGCCCCTCTCAAGATTTAGAATTCATAGGAGCTCATCTGAACACCATCTCTTGTGTAGCCTCCCTTCCTCAGCACAAATTACAGAATATGAAGTCCCAAGTACAGCCTATTCTATGAAAAAACATAGTTCCAGCACTACTGGTCCTTCAAGCGTTGGGTTCCATGGCAGCAGCCATCACTTCAGTCCCATTAGCAAGGTTCCACATGCGGCTACTACAATGGCTTCTAGCATTACAATGGTCTATTCTAACCCATCCAGTGAACTACCCCATACTAATCACCAGTCATTGCAAAAAAGACCTATCATGGTGGATGTATTCCGAAGAAATCCTATTAGGTCATCCATTTTCCCTCATCAACCCAAGGCCATAGTGACCATGGATGCCTCCCAAGTGGGGTGGGGGGGCATTATCTGGGAAGAACAGTCCAAGGCACTTGGTCCCCGATAGAGGCCAATCTGCATATCAGTGTTCTGGAGTTGAGGGCAGTGCTATTAATGTTGCAAGCCTTTCACTCTGTCCTCCCCCTAGGGACCATTGCAGTCCAGTCAGACAACATGTCTGCAGTCTGGTACAAACCAAGTCCTACTCCTGTGTCGAGAAGCCCTCAGAGTGTGGCAATGGGCTATTTCCTCCAACTGCTTTCTGATAGCAACACACATCCCGGGCAATTCAAACGTGATGGGGGACAAACTGAGCAGATGCATTCTACTGCCTCACGAGTGGTCTCTCAATCCCGAGATAGCGAGGAAGATTTTCGTCTCTGGGACCAGCCTTGTTGTGACTTTTTGCATCACCCCAAAACAAGTGCTGAAGTTACTTTGCCCTAATCCCACCTCAGGGGGTGTCGCAGAGAGACACTGTTCTCCTCGATTGGCCCTCGAGTCTCTTCAATGCCTTTCCCACTCCCACTAATTCCACTCTTTCTCAAGAAAGCAGCCAGGTTGAGAAGCAAAGTGGTCATCCTTACACCCTATTGGCTTCAACAAATTTGGTCCCCCTTCCTGTGGCCTCATCTAGTTCACCGTCCATGAATTCTGGACCTAGTTCTAGACCTGCTGTCTCACCCTCAGGTACTGATGCATCCAACCTTTAAAATCTCAAGCTGACAGCTTGGTTCCTCCAATTCCGGTAGTCACCAGGCATATTGATATATGTACCCCAGTATGGAAAATTTTGCTGGCTTTGCATAGACCATCCACCAGGAAACTCTACCCAAGTAAGTGGAAGAGATTTTCAACCTCTGCTTATGATAATGATCTCAATCCCTTTTCCACTCCTTTGGAAAAAGTTCTAGAATTTCCAGCCATTCTTTTTGACCAAGGGGCTTCAGCCTCCACAGTTAAAGCCCGATTAGCTGCCATTTCTAACTTCCATAATGGTTTCTGAGACCTTCCTGTAATTTCACAGACTATGTAAAATGTTCCTCAAAGGAACCCTGCATTTAAAGGCTCCATTTAAACACCATCTACCCCCATGGGAGCTGACTATTGTTCTTCAGTCTCTGGTGTTTACTCCCTTTGAGCCAGCAGCGACATGCGACTTAGTTTCTTTCATGGAAAATGCTTTTCATAGCTATAACTTCCACGAGACGAGTTTCTGCGATGCAGGCTTTATGCTCAAAATCCCCTTACTTAATTTTCCACAAGGATAGAGTTTCACTCAGAACCAATCCATCCTTTCTTCCGAAGGTACATTAATCAAACCATAGACTTGCCTTGTTTTTCCCAACAAAGGCAAATATTGCCAACATTTGCTAGATGTTCACAGACAATTATGGTTCTATCTCAACAGAACTAAAGAATTTAGAAAATCAGAAAAATTGTCTGTATTCTTTTCTGGCCCAGCTTTAGGGAAATCTGTTTCAAGAGTTACCTTGTCAAAATGGCTAAGATATTGTATTACTTGCATATGTAGTAAAAAGAATCTCAAGTTAACTGTGCCTGTTAGACCATATTCCATCTGATCAATGGACACATCAGCTGTTTTCCATTCCAAAACTTCCATGAAAGAAATACGCGCAGCAGCAACGTGAGCTACTCCACATACGTTTTATCGCTTATTAAAAATTGGAGCTGGTCTCCAACAAGGGAAAAGCTTCCTTTGGTTTTATGGTTCTAAGGAGTATCCTTCCATAGGGCCATCCAGGATCTAAAGTAGCTGGGGACTCTGTCCCAAGAGTCAGTAATAGAGGAAGAGTGACAACATCAGATAAAGAAGTTATGTTCTTACCATAACATTTCATCTTTGTTGTTAATCTTTATCTGTTCTTGGCATTCCACCCTCCTTCCCCTCCTGTGAATTCCTGGAGGAGTGAACATTTGTATTGGGTGCCTTTTGAGTGTTCACCTTGGACATGTCTTCTTCATATTTGTTTATGGTTCTTCTAGCTGTCTATAAGTCTGCAAACTCAATCTGAGGTGAATTGGAGAGGGGCATTGTGGGTAGACTATTAGCTCGAGTGAGTTTTGGCTGGAGCGAGCTGTATAACTGCTGGACCAGTTCCAAGGATCGGAAGTGACTACCCAAGAGCCAAGAATAGATGAAGCTCGACAACACAGATGGAATGTTATGGTAAGAACATAACTTCATTTTCTCAGACCCCTGTCAAAGATCCAGTCCCTTGTTGGGGTACTGCTTTGATGCTTTAGGCCTCAACTATACATTTTGAACCAGCAGCATCAGTAGGCCGGAAATTTCTGTTTTGGAAAACCATCTTCCTAGTGGCTGTAACTTCTGCCAGAAGAATTTTGGCAATACAAGCTTTATCTTACAAACCTCCCTATTTAATTTTTCACAAGGATTGGGTGTCCTTTCAAACTAAATTTTCTTCCCAAAGTGGCTTTGGAAGCTTCAGTTAACTAGGCGATTAATCTACCTATTTTCTTTTCAAACTTTTCTGACAAAGATAAATATATCTTAAACTTGACGTATGTTCACTGTCAACTGCGATTTTACCCACATCATGCCAAAGGAATCAAGAAAACAGATCAGCATTTTATTTTCTTCTCAAAGGCTAAGCTAGGACAAGGCACCTATAAAGTTGCACAGTTCAGGTGGCTGTCTGACTTTGCTACATTTGTGTATAAAGAAAACAAACTGGCTCTTCCACATAAACCCAAAACTCATTCAGCTGGAGCTGTGACAGCCTCCACTGCTTATTTTGCTAGAATTACCATAGATGAGATCTATGCGGCAGCTACATGGTCTACCATCCATACCTTTCTATCTCGCTATAAGCTGGGCATGCATTCTAGATCCTATGCATCCTTCAGCTTCACCATTCTTTGGAATATCCTTTCATGAGACCACCCTGGAGTGCTAGTAGCTGGGGAATCTGCCCCTTACTTTGAATAGTATGGAAAAGACAACATAAGATATGGAAGTTATACACTTACCATAACACTAGATCTGTGTTGTTTTCTTCTGTCTGTCTTACCTTCCCTCCTTCTGTCCCCCTTACCTAAATTGTTATGCAGTGATTCTTAACTGATTAAATGGGCCTGTCCAGAACCATGTCATGTATTCAGCCTTTTAGTGACTTCTTACCCTTCTCATGAGTGGTATGCTATTCTGAATATTTTGTGCATATTAGATAGTGTTAGGTACAAGCGAAAAAACTCGATGTGAGGTATCATAGGGACAAGAAGGAATTTATGGGTAGGAGAGGAGCCCGAGCCCCTTTATCCAAGAGCTTGAAAAAAGGTGCCATGGTTGGATCCGATTGGATTTGATAACCTGTACGTTGAGCCAAATGGAAGAAGGCAACACAGATCTAGCATGATGAGTGCATAACATGTGATCTGAAGTTGTCTTCATTTGGTCTTCAACCTGTGGCTTGCAATCTGTGTTCATCCCCATATCGCCTTCTCCGATCTGGCCCCCAGTTTCGGAGCACTTGGATCTGAGGACACTAGGCATTGTGGGGTCGGCTCAAATGGTAACTTGTACCTCGACACCGGCTGTGACCTTGAGTACATCGGATCCGACTCACTCAGATCCATCCGGCTCTCGGAGCTATAACCTTGGTGCCGGATCCGAGAGGAAGGTGTCTGCTCCGAGCCTTTCGAAGCAGAGCCTTCCCCTAGGCATCTTGGCCCCTATAGGCTTGGCTCTGACTCCCCCATCGGGTCAAATGGATACAGCTCCGACCATCTCCGCTTCTCAGGAGGTCCATTCCCCTTTAGCTTTTGACGTGGTGGGGAGGGTCCTCTCGATTCTATCGAGACCCTTGACCATCTTGTCTTCAGAGTCCATCCTGGCTCCCTCAGTTTCTGGTGCAGGTCTAACCATCCTGACATCTCAGGGACAGCCAGACACCTCTGTGCCCCAGGATACCCCGTCTTGGGTGCAGCAAGCAGTCGGTGAGTCCTCCCCAGAATCCCCCACTGAGGATGCTCCTTGCAAATGCATGTGCAAAAGGAGGCACTTGGACTCCCCACTGGAGTCACTCACAGAAGACACTGATTTGGAGGAAGGGGAAGGTGTGTCCCCCCCGATCACCCCCCCCCCCCCAGGATGTCTCCTTCTGAGACATCATGGAAATCCTATGCCAGCATGGGAGGTGGTCTGTCCAGAAACCTAACCCAGATGAATCGGTGTTCCTGGAGGCTTTTGGCTTAGGACCATCTACTTCCTGGGTGTCCCCTCCCGCGGATCCCATTACATCTCGGGCATAGAAGGAACCAGACACAGTGGAGCCCATTCTCAAATGCCCTGACAAAGCTTTGAGCCCCCCTTTGGACAGGACCCATTGGCATAAAGGATCCCCAGTTGATGCCATGTTGGTGGCAGCTGCCACTAATAAGGAGCTCACTCAGGAGAGCTCTATGGTCCATCCCCAGACCGAGATTCCAGGATGATGGATCATTTTGGAAGCGGGTGTATGCTTCAGTGACCTTTTCTGTCCAAGCACTGAACTACCTGGCACATGTGATTAGGCTGCAGCAAGACCTTTTTAAGGAGGTCGCTGAGTCTACCCCGGGGCCCATGTCAGCAGAGGACAAAAAAGTGTTTTTCTCCCGAATGGGACACCCTGACATCTGTTGCTAACGGAATACATTCATTTGATCGAGCGCACATTGCTCAGTCATGCACAACACCGAATTTAAACCTCGAATGTCGGAATGCCGAATGGTCAGAATGTTGTAAGCACAGAGTTCAACATTTACGACCGCTCAACTACCTAAACGAATGCTACCATGGGTCAAAAAGGAGGCGATATTTTGCGATTCACAACTCTTGCTATCGCTTTTTTTGGGATTTTGCTGCACTGCTTTCGACATGTCATACATCGGTAATATATCCGTCAGCTAAATGAATGTATACCATTGCTAACACCTCTATGCATTTCCTCTCCAATGACACGGAAGACACCACTAGAGCTGCCAGTACTCGTGTTGCCATTAGGTGTCATGCCTGGCTCCAGCTATGTGCCTTTTCGAAACCCCTTAAGGAATCCTTTACGAATGCCGCATACGACGATTTCTTCCTTTTTGGGAAGACAGTACGTGACACCCTAGTTCAGAGTGTAGGAAGAGAAGACTTTGTCTGCTGTCGGGATCCGCTTCTCGGCCCCTCAGCGATCCTTCTCTAGGAATCAGATTTGGACTTAGAAGATGTGGTTCTGGAAATCTCAGAGTTTCTCCCAGGATACTCAGGACTCACCTTCCCACAGAGGAAAGGGGGGGATTTGTCAGATGCCACCCTAGAGGCATAGGGGATCTGAGAAATCATGGGTCTCAAGAACCTTTCTCAGACAGACCCACACAGCAGCCCTGAAGGGTTGTCCGGCTGCTTGCCTCTGGAGGGTAGTCTGGGATCGCCTTTCGCTTCACCTAAAGACTTGGGAGTCCATCACGGAAGACTGTTGCCTGTTGCAAATTATATCCAGAGGTTATTCAGTCCCCTTTCTAAACTTACCTGTACCACCCAAATGCCTCCCAGACGTTCCACCAGCGCATAGGGAGGATGCAGCACTGGAAATTCCAAAGCTGGTAGAAAAACAGCCCCATTTTTTTCTTCTCAAAAGAAAACAGCGTTATCCACACCTTCATAAATTTCCTAAGACAGGAGTAGTTTACTGCATCTGGCTCAGGAATGATCTCAGGATACTAATTCTTCTTGTAAGATAATTTGAGGTAAAAGAAAGCGGGAAACTTCCTTTCCTAAAGAAATTCAAGATTTAGAGTGTGGACAGGAGGATGAAGGGACAGTTACAGGGTTTTCTCCTCAGATTTATTTTATTTATTTAACATTTGTTGACCGGGAATGTCCGACTAGGTTCCACAGATCCTGTTTTCAGCAGAGGCCCGGGGAGAAATGCTCCAGAATTATGTCTTTAGATTTCTGATTCAGACTCAATGGAAAGTTCAATTTCTAATATTCCTTGTGTTTTTTTTTTCTTTCGCTGATACTTTTCTATAATGTGCCAGTGTTTTCAGTGGGAGAACATGGAGGTTTCTCAGTTTCTTAGAAAATACTATGAGCTGTTACAGAAGGAGTTTCCAGAACCTACACCTACTCCTCTAGTTTTGTCTGCCTTGGAGGATGTGTTTTTTACTGCCTGCAGTTTTCCTGACAGTCAGCCGGCTGCCCCTAAAAAAGTGGATAGGATGTATAAAGTTCCTCCAGCTTTTAAGTGTTTATTCATTCTTTCCAAACCTTATCCATCAGCTGTTAAGTTAATCCTTTTGCTGCTAAACATGTAGTTAAATTCAGTCCTTTTTTGTGATAAGGATGGGAAGATCATTGCCAAGTATGAGGAAAAAATAAATTGTTTAATTCACTTTTATTCATATTGTTACTCATTGTATACAATATGTGTATAACTGTTAATACTTCTTCAAGGGCTATAGCTACTGGTACTGTTTTGAGGAGGTGTGCATGGCTGCAGTCTCAGAACTTCTAGATGATGTTAAAAATGACATTTTGAATTCTCCTTTGGATAGACATTTAATTTTTGGCCCCTTTGCTGCAGAGGTGATCAGAAAGTGTAATGAAAGGGATAAGTTGATATAGAGAATCTAAGATTTTTCAGCCCTCCTTGTCCAAATTTTTCAATGGATTCTATAACTCCTCATCTAGTTTTGGTAAGAAACAAAATAATTAGTCTCAACAAAATTCAGGGAAACAGATGTTTAAGAAGAAATGGGAAGAGGATGCCTAGAAGAATTCTGGAAACTCCAAATATCAAGGGCAGTCCATTTAAATTAGAATGACTAAGAGATTTTGTTCCCAGGCCGTCCCATGCTAGCACCCCCTTTTGTCTTCCGGAAAGTCTGAATTTCTGCTTTTCTCTTTGACAACAGATAGTTTCAGACAAATGGGTTCTGAAGATCATTAAGGTTACAGATAGCAATTGGAGGATATTCCTCCTTTCCATGGGATAATTTATCATCCTCCAGAACAAATTTTTTTATTTCCACCTGTCCGTAATCACTCCTTTCCACGTGGGAAAATGGTTTTATTCAAGGATGTTTCTAGTGCTAAAGAAAGAAAATGCTTGAAGATCAGTTCTGGATCTTTCTTTCCTTAACCTGTTTGTGATAATGCCCAAATTCAAAATGATGTCACTTCACAACTTGTTACCCCTTCTTCTTTGTTCAAGTTTCCTGATAACACTAGATTTAAAAGATGGTTATCACATCTTTATTCATCCAGAATTCAAGCATTTCCTAAGGTTTTGTGTGTCTGAATGATGTTATCAGTTCTCTCTTTGAGTTATCTACTACACCAAGAGTGTCTAGCTCCAGTTGTAGCTTATTGCAGGCTACAGGGTATCCACATTTTTCCATATTTAGATGACTTGCTTATCTTTGCAGAGTCTTTTCCAAGGTGTCAGGAGTCTCTTACTTGTGTGGGAGATCTCTTACACAAGCTGATATTCCAAGAGAACATTCAAAAGTCTTTCTTGACTCCTGACAAGATTGTGTTTCTGAGATGTCAGCTAGACACCACAGCTGTAAAACATTTTCTTCCACAGGTTAAAAAATATATCTGTGTCTAGATCTATTTGTAGTGTTTTCCACTCGGACTTTGGTTACTGCAAAGGAATGCCTCAAGATTTAGTGTCTCATGGCTTCTATGATTCACATGATACCCCTGGTAAGACTCCACATGTGAAAGATACAGTAGTATCTGAAGTCTGTTTGCTCACAGCACCAACACCCTTCGTCTTTTCAAATCCCAGTGCTCCGGTTTGTCAGAAGAGAAATCACTCGGTGGTGACAACAGACATCCTTAAATCCAGTTCTCCCACTTTGCCTCCTCTCTGAATAATTAGCTGGCAAGATTCTGCTCCAGGACTCCATGCAAGAAGACCTGGAACACAGATGCCTTTTCTTTTCCTTGGACATGAGTGTTCTTGTATGCTTCTTCACCCTTTCAGTAATATCCAGGGTACTTTTGAAGATTCAGAAGGAAACTGCTAAAATTGTGGTGACTCCCTCCTGGCCCAGGCAACCATGGTTCTCCATTCTTTTGGAAATGGCCAAGGGCAGTTACCACAAGCTTTCAAACAGACTGGATTTACTCAGTCAAGACAAAGTGTGTTTGATACACCTTGACACCAGTCAACTTCAGCTGACTGCCTGGATGATGGTCTTAATTCCTTTTAGGTGTCTCTTTATTGAGGATATGCAGCAGGTATTAATTGAGGCAAGAAAACTTAACTACTAGAATGGGAAATGTTTTCTAGTTGGTGCCAGCACCCAGTCAGGACCAACTGTTGTCTGGTTTTACGGTGTTTGTATGAGTTACCATCCTATGGCCTTTCTTACTCCTCTGTCAATGTTCATGTATAGCCATTTCAGCATGTCTGTCCATGGATCCTCCTTTTGCAATGCAGTTTCATGACACAGTATTTTTAAATGGGTTTTGCATAAGACACAAACAAGAAAACCAGTGATCCTTACTGATATCTTTTTTGTTAGAGAAGCTAACTTTTGCACCATTTGAACCAGCTAACCTGTCTGACATGAGGTTCTTAACATGGAAAACAGTTTTATGATTGCTCTGACCTCTGCAAGAAGCGTGTGAGTTGCATATTCTTATGGTGAGTCAATCATACCTCATTTTCTACAGGGATAGATTTCCCGTCAGAGCTAATCTTTCATATTTCTTTTTTGCTTAAAGTGGCATCTGAGTTTACTTTAAGCCAAACTATCTGTCTCTTCATTTTCATTTCTGAACCCAAAAAAATTAAGGAGAAAGGATATTGTTAATTTTTTATGAGTAAGAAAAAGGTACAACCTGTGTCAAAACAGAGTATGTTAAAATGGTTGTATAAGGTTATTACCTTTTGATCTGAAGTTGTTACTTTCATCTGACCTTCAACCCATGGGTTCGGATCCGACTCGGATGCATTTTTATAACTTGGATCCAAGAACTGAGCTCCTCCTCCTCTACCCACACTCCCCCACTCCACTATCATTACCTCAGATCTCATTTGCCACCATCAGGGATAGCAGTGATCCAGCGAGCTTCTCCTTTAGTCAGTTTGTTTGTGTGTACTGTGAGTACAAATGACTTAGTTTTAGTTTCCTTCCTTCTCACTATATTTTCTGTGCGTTCTTCGTAATAAAAAAAAAAAAAAAAAAAAAAATCAGGCTTTTCTCCTTTCTTTCTCTATTAAGCTATCATGTCTGAAGCCCCAAAAGCTGGGTTCAAAAAGTGTACAGGGTGTTGGCATAAGATACCACCCTCGATGCCCACATCCTGTGCATATATTGCCTGGGTGACAGCCACCTTGATTCCTCCTGTTCTGTCTGTGCGGGCTTTAATCAGCGTGTGCTGACAGACCGGAAGAATAAATTAATCTTGAAATGTCTGCTTCCATCTTTGTCTGCTCCTCAGGCCTCCACCTCGGGAGCCCAAGTCTCCCTTAAATCGGCCCAGGACCGGTCAGCCAAGACAAAAGACCAGGCTGACAAGCCACCACAGGACAAAGACAGGCCCCAAAAATGGCCTGCTGAATCCAGGGACTCTGTCTCCTCCTAAGAGGAAGCATGCTTCTCCCAGTCCCACCACCCCAAGGTTCTCTTCTGAACCTGCCCCCTCCCGGACTTCCACAGTTTTTATCTATCCCAGACATCATTCTAGACTGGAATCATTAGCCTTGTCATTCAGGTCCTCTCGCTTACTCTCTGACGTTAAGATGGACAGGTTATTGATGGGTTTTCTGCGGGCACAGATGCTGATTTGGGTTCTACCTGCTCCGTCTCCCTCCGGAGCCGTGAGCACCCAACCCCAATTCCTCCCTGTCACTCCTCTTTCTATCCGACCCTCAGCTTTGGAACCCTCTGGCGGCACCAATGGGTAGTCTTACTTCGACACCGACAGTGGCTCTGAGTGCTTCAGCTCCGACCCTCTCAGGGCCAATAGACTCTGAGAGCCGAGACTTTGTTGCTGGGTCCGAGGGGTGGGCATCTGGTTTGAGGCTTTTGGACTCATCCCTACCTCTCAGCACTTCGGCATTCTACATTTCGGCTCCAACGGTGGGGGTCTCGAGGAGTTTCAACGCCAATTGCATCAGCGGAGTTACCCTTTGGTACTCACTCTCCTTCGGTGTTCAGCGCAGTGCAGAGACCCCTCTCTACTTCAGTGAGAGCTTCAGACATAGTTTCTGCTCCCCCTGTATCTATGCAGCAGGCATCAGTCCTGTCCTCTCAGGGACTGCCTGTTTCTCAGGCCTCAAACTCTGTTCCACAGCTGGAATCCCACCAGCCTTCTGACTGCTCCCCAGATGTTCCCACTGAGGAGATCCATGGAAAGTACAAGTACAAGTGGAAGAGGAGGCACTTGAACTCTCCACCAGAGTCCCTCAACGATAACACAGATTTCGAGGAAGAAGGGTCCCCCAGATCCCCACCTGACGGTGTCTACTTTGGAAACGACATGGAAATCCTCAGGCAGAGAGGTGGGTGATCTACCCAAAGCCCTAATCCAGAGAAATTGGTGTTTCTCTAGGCCTTTGGTACAGGACCTTCTACAGCTTGGGTGTCCCCACTATGGATCCCCCGGTCTACCTCATTTCCCGCAGGGCGTGGAAGGAGCCGGACACGGTAGAGCCTATTCCCAGTCATCCTGACAAGGTCTTCACTGCTCCCCAAGATGGGCCCCACCGGTCCAGTGGTGTTCCTGTCGATGTCATGTTGATTACAGTGGCCACCAAGAAGGAACTCGCCCAGGAGAGTTCCACTGTCAACTCCCTAACAGGTAGTCCAGGGCATTGGACAGATTCGGAAAGTGTTTTTTTTTTTTATTCGGCAACCTTCGCTTTGAGGGCGCTGAACTATTTAGCCCACATCACCATGCTGTAGAGAGATTTAATTAAGGAAATCGCTCAACCTCCTGCAGGATCCACGCCTGAAGAGGAGAGGAAGGCCATCTCCTCCAAGCTGACCGCCCTTGCTGCCATCTCAAACACCTCTATGAGACTACTTTCTCATGACGCAGAAGGAACCTCTAGAGCAGCTCGTTCCGGCATTGCTATCAGATGCCATACTTGGATGCGGCTGTGTGACTTTTTGGAACCCTTCAAGGCGCCCTTCATTAATTCCCCCTTTGATGTATTGGCCTTGTTCGGTCATTCCGTTTGTGACACTCTCTCCCAGCGCGAGAAAGACAGGAAGACTCTTTCTGCTGTTGGGATCCGCTTTATTACCCCAAAAAGATCCTTCGACAGGAATCAGTGTGGATGTAAGAAGTTGTGGTTCCGGAAGTCCCAGAGTTCTTCCTTTCAGTCTCAGGGAGATGTCTCCTCCAGAGACAGGGGGGAAACAATGGACACCACCCCAGGGGCAGAGGGGGACCGAGAAACCAGGGTTCCCGAGAACCTTTCTTGGAGAAGCCCTTCCAGCAACCCTGAAGGGTTGCCCGACTGCTCCACTCTGGAGGCAGTCGGGGGCAGTCTATCACTTCACCCAGCAGCCTGGGAAGCCATCACCACAGACCGTTGGGTGTTGACCATCATATCCAGAGGGTACAATATTCCTTTCATATCCAAGCCCATACCAAAAAGAGCCCTCCCCAATGTTCCACCCGATCAATGGGAGGCAGCAGCTGGGGAAATTGCCGGTCTGCTAAGAAAACGGGTTATCCAGCCAGTCCCTCCAGACCAGTCCAGATTAGGCATCTACTCAATATTCTTTTTAGTACCAAAAAGATGGGGGACTTGAGACCGATTCTGGACCTCACCGATCTCAACAAATCAGTTGCCAAGACAAAATTCCGGATGGTCACCATTCAATCCATTCTCCCCATTTTTCAGTAGAACGATTGGATGTGTTCCATAGAGCTCCAGGATGCGTACTACATATAAAAATAGACAGGTGCTCCAGGAAGTTTCTCCGCTTTCGACTGGGAGCCACTCATTTCCAGTTCAAAGTACTCCCCTTTGGTCTCCCCACAGCCCCCAGTGTGTTCACCAAAATCATGGCAGTAGCAGCAGCTTATCTCATGCTGTAGGGATTCCAAGTTTTCCCATATCTGGACGACTGGCTCATCGCTGCTTCCACCAGACAGATTATTGCTAGCCTGGAATTATCTTTTTCAACAGGTTCATTCCTTGGGAATCTCTATTAATCTCAACAAGTCAAATATTCAACCAGTACAAGTTCTAGATTTCATACGCTCACGCCTCGACATTCTACAGTTCAGGGCATTCTTACTGCCACAAAGGATTCAGTCATTACAACTTCACGTAAGGCAAATCATAGAAGTGCCATCGCCCCCGGCGAGTCTAGTTCTTTGAACCCTGGATTCCATGGCTGCAACTATTACGGTTACTCCCACTGCTTGTCTTCATATGAGAGTGCTTGAATGGACCTTATTGGTATAGTGGTCTCTCTTGGATCTCCCTCTGTCACACCCAGTTCGACTTTCAAAGGTCTGCAAAGAATCACTGACGTGGTTGCTCCAGCCTCAAAATCTCCTGGAGGGTCACCCCTTTGTAACTTCTCTGCCCATGGCCACGGTGATGACAGACGCCTCCCAGTTTGGGTGGGGGCAATATCTCCGACAGACAGTTCAAAGCACGTGATCCTCCCTGGAGACCAACTTGCATATAAATGTCTTGGAGCTGAGCAGTGCTTCTGGCATTTCCAGCACTTCAGACCTCTCTTCCGACCAGGACCACTGCTATCCAGATGGACAACATGGCTGTAGTCTGGTATATTAAAAAGCAGAAGGGGAACCAGGTCCCTGCCGTCTTTGTCAATAAGCCATGAGATTGTTAAATAGGCAATCTCATCCAACCGCTTTCTGATAGCAATGCACGTTCTGGGGATGTCCAACATTCTTAGCCGAACTCTGCTGATGCCCCAAGAGTGGTCTCTCAGTCCAATAGTGGCAGAAGTGATCTTCCAGAAATGGGGTCAACCTTGCTGTGATTTATTTGCCTCTCCTTCCAATGCAAAGTGCAAGTTTTTTGCCTAAATTCCCCCTCCAGGGGAATCCCCAAGAGACGTTTTAGTTCACACTTGGCCACCCGGTCTTCTGTATGCCTTTCCTCCTCTGCCTCCTATCCTGAAATTCCTTCAGAAAGCCAGGAGGTTGAAGTGCAAAGTAATCCTCATCACCCCTTTCTGGCCTTGTCAAATATGGTTTCCCAACGCTTTGGTCTCATCTGTTGTGTCCTCCCTGGATAATGCATCCATCTCAGGATCTTCTTTATCACCTGTTTGGTCACCCTCATCCAGACATTGTCAATCTCAGGTTGACAGCATGGCTGTTCCTCTTCCAGTGATGGCTAGAGTTCCTGTGCTGTCCTCCTCATTCAAGAATATCATTTTAGCAGCTCACAAGTCTTCCACTAGGAAAATTTAAGCTAGCAAGTGGAAGAGATTTTCGATCTGGGCTTATCAACACAAAGTTGATTCTTTCTCAGCTCCTATTCCATTTATTCTGGATTTCCTATCCAGCCTCTTCCACAAAGGTTCTAGCTTCTCTACCATCAAGGTCCAGTTAGCAGCCATCTCTAACTACCATACTGGGTTTAATTCCTCTTCCTTGGCTTCTTCCAAACTTTGTAAGATTTTTCTAAAAGGCACTTTTCTCCTTCAACCTCTGATAAAAGAAGTCATCCCCCCTTGGGATCTCACTTTAGTCCTTCAGACTTTGATGTCTTCCCACTTTGAGCTGGCAGCCAAAGTGGACTTACAACTATTATCTTGAAAAACAGCCCTTTTAGTAGCCATTACATCTGCAAAAAGAGATTCAGAACTTCAGGCCTTGTCCATCAAGCATCCTTACCTCATTTTTCACAAAGACAGAGTCACCCTTCATACTAACCCCTCTTTTTTGCCTAAAGTTGCTTCACAGAGTAATATTAATCAAGAGATCAATTTACCTGTCTTTTTTCCAAATGTTCACAATGGAGTTGAATACGAGCTCCATTCTCTGGATGTTAACAAGCAGTTGAGGTTCTATCTAGACAGAACTAAATCCCTTCATAAGTCCATTCAGTTGTTTGTTTCTTTTTCCAAGTCCAGACTGTGGAGACCAGTATCTAAGGTAACAATTTCCATTGGATCTCTAAGTGCATTGCTTTGATCTACAAACTTAGAAGCGTCCATTTACCAAACAGAATTAAAGCTCATTCCACTAGGTCCATTTCTACCTCTTCTGCCTTCTGGTCTAAAGTTTCATTGGATGAAATTCGCACAGCAGCCACTTGGGATTCTCCTCATAGTTTTATTAACCACTACAAATTGGAGATAATCTCCAGAAGCCAAGCTTCCTTTGGCTCTGCCGTGCTCCAAAACTTCTTTCCTTAAGTCCAGTCAGAGTCTATGTAGCTAGGGACTTAGTCCCATAGGTTGAAGATCAGATGAAAGCAACAACTTCAGATAAAGAAGTTAGTACTCACCATAATGTTCCATTTGAGTTGTTGTCTTTCATCCGTCTTCAGCCTTCCCCCCTCCTTCCCTCAAACTTTTTGGAGGACCTGGATGATGTGGCTCAGAGCACAACTTGGTCTACTTGATCTCCTGAGTGTGTTCCCTCATAAGTAGTCAATTTTAAGCAAACTCGATCTGAGGTAATGATGGTGGAGTGGGGGATTGTGGGTAGAGGAGGAGGAGCTCATTTCTTGGATCCAAGCTATAAAAATGCGGCTGATTCAGATTTGGGGTCTGATCCGAACCCACAGATTAAAGACAGATGAAAGACAACAACTCAGATGGAACATTATGGTGAATACATAACTTTTTTTTATACTCACTACGACTAAACTATTCCAGGCAAGGGCAAGGCAAGTTCTGCCAGGGCTTTGGCTTCATCTGTGGCTTTTTGGAAAGGGCTGGATTCTAGAAGTATTCTGTAAGCAGCAACTTGGTGCTCTGTACATGCTTTTACCAAAGCACTATAAATTTGATTCCTTCTATACGTCTAGATCAGGCTTTGCAAGGACCATTCTCCAGTGGCTCCTGGATTCTTCTCTTTCCACCTCCCGGATGTAGTAAGCTAGGGCAGTCTACCCATATAGCTAAGGCTAGTGCAGCAGTGATCAGTATGATGAACATAGTACAGTTATGTAAGTAAATATACTACAGTAGTAGATGTTCAAATGATCACCACATCAATAGCTGCTCCCTCCCTCCCTCAGTCCATCCACCTTGTTCTTGTGGAAAAATATGCATTGTTTATGCCAAGGTATGGTTATTTTTTGTTCTTCCAGTAATGTTCTTTCAAGGCTCATCCTCCCTCTGTCTGTTGACAGGAAAGCTCTGAAGGGCTTGGTATCCAAACTTGCCATTTAGCCAGCTCAGCTGAAGCTGCCTGACAGTTTGTGCACATGGAAGGTGCCCTGCAGCTTTGGTAGCTGGCCAGCTGTTATAGCCTTTCATGATATATCCCATATAGCTAAGGCTACTGCAGCTGTGATCATTTGAACATCTACTGTTATGATAAATTTACTTATACAACTGTACTTTCCATGGGTATTATATAACAAATCTTTTCCTTACTGTGTCACTTATAGAGCATTGTGTTGCATCTTAAGTGAGTATTTTTAATTGCATTGTATGCTGTTTGGAGCTTTTCTGTCCAGGTGGCTTTTGCTCAATCACACTATCCCTGTTGTTAAATGGACGGAAATAAATGCATGAATACATAAATTAATAATCTAAGCACAGTGCTTCCTTCCTGAAAAAGATTGATCAGATCTTCTGACTCCTCAGAGAGTGTTTGGTGTGGAAAGGGACTCCCAAATGTGATGTAACCACTTCTGCTATGTCCTTGAGGAAGGATTTCTTCCAACTTCCACCAAAAGTCTAGCTGTCCGCCTATAGGATAGTGACAGGTTCAGGAAACATGTTTATGTGTTCTCTACTCTTAGTCTGAATGCTGTTTTGTTTTTTTCCAAAGAGGTATGGCAAATAAATTATAGTATGTTGCAGATGAAATTGAGAGTTCACTGAAGGGAAGATCAAGGCCAAAGCATCTTCTTCTTCGAATCTTAGCAGCAGTAGCATAATTAGGGCAGGGTGAAGGGGGCAACTGCACTGGGCGCAACGTGTTGGGGACATGATCCGCTGATCCCTGTCACGCTTTAATGCATTCCAGATTTTAAAAACTGGACTTGCATTTGCAGTTGAACTTGAGAGTGAAAGCACTCCCTGAGTGCTGTTGTGCTCCTTGCAGGGTATAAACTGTAGCAATTGCTTGCTACAGTTTAAAACTGGAAATATTTTTTTAATGCAAAACCTGAGTGCTGAAGTGCTCAGTGCGGGTTATAAACTGTAGCAACTGCTTATAAAGCTACAATCTGATGCTATCCATGTCATTATTCATCATGGATGGGTCTTGTATCCGAGCCGGCAATTGATGGACAGATCCAGAGTTTAATCTCCTCCCCTTCTCATAATCCCCTGCTGACCTGTAACCCTCAGATCTCATTTGCCACAGAAATGCTGAGGACGTGATTCTAGATGCTCAGGCTCATCTAACAGATATGTGACTTTTTAGGGTTGCTCTTTCCCCATTTTTGTTACTTTTAGTCCCTTTTGAAGTAATTTAGTGTAGCATTAGCGGATCTTTCTCTGTTACCTCCCCATCCTTTTATTTTAGGTAGTTTGTATTTGTTGGGTTCCCGCCCTTTTTTCCCCCGTGGTTCCTTTCCCCCCATAGTTAGTTACCTAATTTAAAAAAGGTAGTTTTTTTGAGTGTTTTAGTTCTCTATCCCACCCCTTGTTCAGTTCAATTGGGTTGTGTGTGGTGCTTTCTCTGTCTCGGTGTGCGTGTGTGTTTGGTTGGAACATGTCCGACAAGTCTTCTGGCTTTAAGAGATGCTCCTTATTCCAGTTTGCACAAGGAGTGTGTTTATTGCTTAGGAGAGCCTCACCTGGAGGTTGAATGTGACATTTGTGCCACATTCGACCCCAAGGCTCTCAAGGAGCACAGAAGCAAATTACTCTTAAAAGGGTTAGCTCAGGGAGGTCCACTGACTTCAGACTCTCCCTCTAAGGCTTCTCAGGACCCTAAGAAGAGGCCTTCCCCTTCCTCTAAGGGGTCTCCGGTTTCCAAAAAGCCTAGGCTCTGGGATTGCAGATCCCCAGATCCAAGTCCAGCCTCTATAGATTTGGATCTGGGCTCTTCTGCTCCGAGAGCCTTGGATCAATCTCTCGGATCTGAGGCCTCTGCACCTCGGAGGCCTTCGAATCCAACTCAGGACAAGCCTTCTCCAGATCAGACGTGTTTGTCTGATCCGTCCGGTGCATTGACTAAGGCATCGGATCCTACCAGAGCTTCGGATCTGACTGTACTGTCGGATCCGATAGTCGACAGTTCCCCTTATGGATCTAAGACTCCTGATCCAGTGCATCAGAGTCTGTCCCCCTCCCGGGATTGTAGGGTACTGGCATGATGTCCAGCTAGGTCCAGTCAGTCTTCTGTATCTTCCAGGTCCTTCAGAAGTTTGTTACCTACAGATATGGATAGAATGATGATGAGAAGTTTCCTCAAGGCCCAAATCAAGTTGGGCTTGTTGCCAACCCCAGTTCAGATGACTAAGGGACACACTCCATCCATGGGACTTCACTCTCCTCTTTAGACCCAAATGAGTTTGAAACACCACAATCAGAGCACTCCTTGTGAGACGCTGACAGAGTCCGATATTCTTCCTTTCTAGATACCACCAGGGTCCCTAGTGGGCTCTGTTCTGCTACCCTTGAAACATGCTGTGCCCTGGCCCCACAAGGTTGGTGTTTGCTCCCTTGGGATGCGTTCAGGCTCAGAACTTTCAGACTGCTCCCTTCCCTTGGGGGCTTTGGTGCTGGACAGCTCAGGGCCGATATCGTCTGGGGGCTTCGGTGCTGCATCGGGGTGCCTTTCTCCTTTCCTGGGAGGCTTCAGCCACAGGAGAGGAGAGGCTAGCCTCTTCCAATCCATCGGCCTTCTTGGTGGTAGAGAGGACCTTCTCCAGCTTGGCAGTCACTTCTTCTTTGTCTCTCTAGGTCCTACCCAGCCCCTCTTGGCTTTGGGTGGTGAGGCCTCATCATCCTTCCAGGGTCAGCCCTCCAGCGAGCATCTTCAGATGGGTACTGCCCCACTTGGGGTCCCTTTCTCTTCTGAGTCCTCCCCAGAGCCCATCGTGGAGGAACCCCCTCGGAAAAGAATGTGTAAGAGGAGGCACCTGGACTCACCTAGAGAGTCCCTCACTGAGCACATGGATTTAGAGGAGGGAGACTGGTCCCCCAGGCTTTCGTCTGAGGAAGTGTCCCTTGGAGACTTTCCCGAAATTCTCAAGCAAAGAGGCAGATGGTCTTCCCCACCCTGTCTTTGGAGAAATCTGTGTTTCTGAAGGCCTTCGGGACGAGCCCATCTTTTACCTAGGTGTCCCCCCCCTCCCGACAAACTTGTGGATCATGAGATGGGAAGGAGCCAGACGCAGTTGAACCAATACCCAAAAACGCAGACAGATTCCTCAGTCCCCCCAAAGTTAGGGCTTTATGGAGTAAGGGCATCCTCGTTGATGCCATCGTGGTGGCCGCAGCTACTAAGAAGGAGCTTGTGGAGCAAAGCTTCTCAGTCTATCCCCCGAATATAGTGTCTCGGGTGATTGACCGCTTTGGAAAGCATATGTTTGCCTGAGCTACATTCAGACTGAGAGCAACCAACTATATGGCACATTTAGCTGGCTTCAGAGGGATTTGGTGCTGGAACTCACCACTTCCCTTACAGAGTTGCTGCCTCCGGAGAGTCTTAAGCTGGTCTTTCCCAATTTGTCCACTCTGACTTCCCTGTCTAATGCTTCAATGAGGTTGATCAGCAATGTGGCGGAGGCCACCTCTCAAGCAGCTGGCACAGGTATTGCCATCAGACGGCATGCCTGGCTTCACCTTTGCGGGTTTGCAGAACCCTTCAAGGCTTCTTTTACTAATGCTCCCTTTGATAGTTCGACCTTGTTCAGACCTTCTGTCAAGGATACATTGACCCACAGCAGGCAGGAAGGGAAGTCTTTGTCCACGGTGGGAATCAAGTTTTCTACTCCTCAACGACAATGATCTTTTTCTAAGACTCCGAGAGGTAGTAAGAAACTTTGGTTCCACAGGACTCCTTCCAGGATGCTCCCCAAGAATCCTCTTCCGCAAGCTGGGGTAGGGGATTCAATGGTAGACGCCATGCCAGAGGCAGAGGGGGTCTGCAGAATCAGGGCTCCTGGGAACCCTTCTTGGAGAAGCCTTTTCAGTGCTTCTGAAGCGCTGCCTGACTGTCCTGCCCTGGAAGGCAGTCAAGGGATGATTCTCCCTTCATCCACTAGCCTGGAGAAATATCTCTTCAGATCAGTGGGTGTTAAAGATTATTTCCAGGGGTTACTTCATTCCCTTTTTTTCAGCCCCCCCCCTCCGGTTTCAAAATGTCTCCTGGATGTTCTACCCCACCAAAGGGAGTTGGCCCTTCTCGATGTTTAATACCTCCTTCTACAAAGAGCCATCCAAGAGGTCCCAACAGGACACTGAGGGTCCAGAACTTAATCTTGCTTCTTTTTGTGCCAGAAAAGACTGGGGACCTGCATCCAGTTTTGGACCTCAACGAACTGAATCTGTCAGTCCAGAAGTCTAAGTTCTGGATGGTCACTTTTCAGTCCATTCTGACTCTCTTGCTTAAGGAAAATTGGATGTGCTCAGTGGATCTCAAGGACACGTACTATTATATCAAGATTGACAGGCGCTCCAAGAGACACCTGTGCTTTTGGTTAGGGGCCAATCACTACCAGTTCAAATTCCTGCCCTTTAGACTCACCACAGCCCTCTGGGTGTTTACCAAATGCATGGCAGTGGTGGCAGCTCATCTCTGGCTGCAAGGCTTCCAGATCTTTCTGTACCTGGACGATTGGCTCCGCACAACCCCAAGAGGCATCAACTGTCAATAGCCACCAGGTATACCCTCAACCTCTTTCAGGATCTTTGCATCACGGTCAGTCTGTCCAAATCCAGTCTTTTTGTGCCAAAACCTAGAGTTTATCGGGGTTCCACTGGACACCGTGTCAGAGACTGCAGCACTTCCCCTACGCAGAGTTCAACTTATTTGGGATCAGGTCTCTCGCATGCTGGTTCTAGAGTGCCCAGCAGCCCATCTAATTCTTCATGTGTTAGGTTTGATGGCTGCTGCCATCCAGTTATTGCCACTCGCCAGGTATCACATATGGGTTCTGCAGTGGACCCTGGCAGTTCAGTGGTCCACATAGGTTCATTCCATGTCTGTGTCCATCAGGAAGACTCGTGTGCAGAAATCACCTTGTTTGGTGGCGTCAATCTCAGGACCTAACTCTAGGCAGACCTTTTGTCTTTCCTTCCAAGGCCACAGTGACCACGGATGCCTCCCTGTTTGGGTGGGGGGGGGGGCATTTTCAGGGCAGGATAGTTCAAGGCACGTGGTCCCCCACAGAGACCAAATTGCATGTAAACATCCTGGAAATGAGAGCAGTTCTTCTAAGGTTACAAGCGTTTCAGGAGTGCATCCCTGTCGGGACTATAGCCGTTCAAACTGACAACATGGCGGGTGGTACATCAACAAGCAGGGGGGAACACTGTCTTATCCCGTGGTGCAGAG
This sequence comes from Protopterus annectens, assembly GCF_019279795.1. Taxonomy (NCBI): domain Eukaryota; kingdom Metazoa; phylum Chordata; order Ceratodontiformes; family Protopteridae; genus Protopterus; species Protopterus annectens. The sequence continues at coordinate 977,560,164 of NC_056746.1, read as the reverse complement.
AGGCCATAAGGGTGTGGGAATGCCTGTCTTCCAGGAGCTTTCTTCTTGCAACTCACATTCCCAGCAGTTCCAGAGTGCTGGTTGACAAACTCAGCAGGTCTATCTTAAGTCCTGAAGAGTGGTCCCTGAATCTTCCAGTGGCACGTCAGATATTTGACCTTTGGGGTCGACCTAGCTGCCATCTCTTTGCCTCACCGGTCAACCACAAATTGCAGCAACTACTTTGCCCTGATCCCCCCAAGGGGGAGTCACCCTGGGACATTCTGGTTCATGATTGCCAGCTGGACCCTCTCTATGCTTGCCTCTAATTCCCAAGGGTTTGCAGACAGCTTGCCACCTGAAGACCCAACTCATCCTCATTGCCCCCTTCTGGCCTCCCCAGGCATGGTTCTCCCTTCTTTGGTCTCATCTGAAATATCTTCCCTGGATATTGGATCCTGTTCTGGATTTTATTTCCCACCCCTGGGGGCTTCCCCTTCCCAACCTCCAGAATCTTCATCTAACCACTTGGTTCCTCCAGTTCCAGGGATCCTTTTGCAGTCCAGGCTTCCCTCTCCAGTAAGAAGTGTTATCTTGGTATCTCAGAAGCCATTCACAAAGAAGGTGTATTCCAGTAAATGGATAAGATTTTTTTATTTGGGCAAGACATCATTTGGATCCCTTTTATCCCCTATTGCTGATAATTTGCTGTTCTTGGCTTCTCTCTTTCAGGAAGGTGCTAGTTTTTCCACAATTAAGCTTCAGTTGGCAGCCATCTCTAATTTCCATTTGAATGAGGGTCCTACATTTTCTTCTACACTATGCAAAGCCTTTCTCAAAAGGGTCTTTCTTTTAGACCTCCTATCAAAAATCCTTCCCCCAACATGGGATTTAACTCTGGTGCTGCAGTATTTGACAAAAGCCCTTTGAACCAGCTGCATCTTGTGATCTTAAGTTTCTGTCTTGGAAGACAGCATTCTTATTGGCCATTACTTCTGCCAAGAGAGTTTGAGTTGCAGGCTCTCGGGATTAAGCGCCCTTTTATGGTCTTCCACAAAGATATGGTATCCCTCAGGAAAGATCATTCGTTCCAAAGGAGGCTTCGGAAGTTAACCTTAACCAGTCTATCCAGCTACCAGTTTTCTTCCCTAATTATTCTAATAAAGGGGAATATACTTTACATTCATTGGATGTCCACAGGCAGCTACGCTTTTATCTTAAGAGGATTGAGGAATTTCGGAAGTCAGACCAGCTTCTTGTGGCCTTTTCTCAGGCTAGAAAAGGTCTGGCAGTTTCCAAGTTAACTATTTCTAGATGGATTGCTAGTTGTATTTCCTACATTTATGATAACAGGCATATGGAACTACCCAGATCAGATAAAGCCCACTCTACTAGGTCTGTGGCTATGTCTTCTGTCTTCTTGGCTAAACTTTCTGTGGATTTGTGCTGCTGCTACTTGGTCTAATCCCTACACTTTTGTTTTGCAGCATAAGTTGGACTTAATGTCTAGGAACAGGGCTTCCTTTGGTTCCTCTGTGTTCCAGCATATCCTTCCTTGAGGCCACACAGGGTTCATAGCAGCTGGGGAATCTGACCCATCCGTGATGAATAATGATACGGATAGCATCAGATAAAGAGTTATGTACTTACCATAACTTGGAATCTGTGCTATCCAGTGTCATTATTCATTACACTGCCACCCTCCTTCCCCCTTCCTTCTGGGGATCTGGTAGAGTTGGAATGATGTTTTTCTTTGGGGAGAGTTTAGTCTCCTGGGCAGACAGTGCTGCCTTTTCTTGTTCACCAAACTTGATCCGAGGGTTAAAGGTTAGCAGTTGATTGTGAGAAAGGGAGGAGCTTGAGCTCTGGATCTGTCCATCAGTTACCAGCTCTGTTTCGAGGCAGATCCAAGACCCATCTGTGATGAAATAATGACACTGGATAGCACAGATTCCAAGTTATGGTAAATAACATAACTCTTTTTTTAAAAGAAATAAAGATTTTTTCCCAACCCCCCTTTTTTTTTTTTTTTTTTTTTTTTTTTTTTTTAAGTAAAATAAGAGAAATGAGGGTCAGGGCAAGGCACAGAAATGGGATCCGATTGTCTAGGGCAGGAAGGAGTGGAGGAATGTCTTGTGTATCTGGCCACCATGTTGGTGTGCCAGTTGAATGAGTGGACATTTTTTGTTTGTTTTTTTCTTTGCTCTTCACTTGAAGAACTGGGGGAGTGGGAAGTGGGGGTGCAGATTGGGCATTATCTGCAGGAAGGCAGACAGTTGGCACCCTGCAGGTTTGCAGAAGTCCTTTTCTTTGATTTGATCTTCACTTGAAGAGCTGAGAGGTAGGGAGATATTGTTTTTGTCCTGCCACAAGGTGCTGGTTCAGCCAGCTGTGCTGCCATGGAAGGAGTGGCTACAACTGCAGGATCTAGCATTACTGTATGGTTGAACTGTGGCTACAACCAATACCATTAATTTATTTATTTTTTTATTTATTTGTCGTCGTTTACTGGGAAAGTCCAACTGGTAATACCTAATCTGATATTGTTAATCCTCATTCATTCCTTACGCATGGGTATCGGTTCCTACCTCGGAACCGAGCCGGCCATTTTCCAAGCTTGCGTCAGCTTCAAGCTGTCGAGCTAAACTCTTACCCACAATCCCCTCTCCCTGTTACCTCAGATTTCATTTGCCACGTTGCCATTCGGTCGTGTCAAGCTGCTTCTCTTGAGCTAAGTACAGTTATTTGTTGTTTAATAGTCATTCATTTTACTTTTCTGTCAGAAAACTTTGTTTCATTGTCTCTTACCCTATCGCATCTAGCGACCATATTTTTTCAGGTTTTTCTTCTCTTTTCTCTACCTTTTTACCGTGAGGTATTCTCCCCTTACCATCGTTGGTAATCTTTTCCTTTTCTCATACCTACGGATATTACTTTTTACCATTGCTGGTACCCCTTTCTGCTGTCTAATTTTGTTATTATGGCAGATAAGAAAGGTAGTCCGGGGTTTAAACGGTGTTCTGATTATGGATGCAAACTGCCTACGTCTGATGCACACTCTTTCTGCGTTTATTGTTTGGGGACGTCCCACTTATCTGTTGACCCTCCCAGTACTATGTCTGAAAACTTTTCAAATAGAACTTTGTTGGAAAGGAAAAACAAGCTGTTACTGAAAGGACTTCTTAAATCTCCCTTTTCAGAGGCTATTTCTGGGTCGGAGGCCTCAACCCCTCCTAGAGCAGCCCATAAGAAAATCTTGGATGTTCCTATCAAGTCTAAATCATTGCCTTTGTCCCCGGCTGGGGACTCCCGCCAACCAAAACCTAAAAAAGCTAAAGTTTTGGCTCCAGAGCTCACTCACTCAGCCCCAGTGCTTTCAGTGTCTAGACCATCGGCACCATTAGTGATCTCGGCTCCATCTTCTCCAGCAGCCTTCACTATTTTGGCACCAAGGGGCTCCTTGGTTCAGACTATTACTACTGTATCAGCACCGACCATTCAGTCGGCGCAGACCTTGACCACTTCGGCTCCGACATCTTACTCCGAACCCAACGAACTAGGTATGAGCAAACTAGGAACACACGACTGACGACCGCTGGTGAAGGTAGATGAAATGCAGGCTGTTTAAGATAGAAGAATCCACAAGTGAACCGTTGGCAAAAAATTCAAACTGTTTAATTCCACTCAGTTACGTGCACCACAATGATGTACTTGTACTTAATTTACAAACACGTTGTCATTCAATATTAGATATGAACAAGAAATAAAGCGTACACGCTAAAAATTAGTTTCAAACAACAGACAAGTTGTTGTTGTTTTATCCGTCTTCCGTTCCCAAAGTTCTGTAATCTCAGTTAATTTTTTAAAAGAACAATTTCCATAATAAGTAGTTCCCTGTTTTAAAAAAATTATAAATAAAAGCCACGCTTAATCTAATGTAAAAAATGCACAAGTAACCTAGTCTCTCCATCACTCCGGTAGATACTCGCTATCACCCTGGTTCAACAAATTACATGAACCAGTTAGTGCAATCCTACATAAAAAGTGGACGAATTGAGTAGTCCTAACTCAAGTTGCAAGTTCCAGCTGTCAAAAAAAATGTGTGTGTGTGTCAGCGGTTGTACCATCCACCACCTGCAATGACAGACCCCCGCATCTAAAGACGGCAGTCCTGTCTGCATGACAGTTTGCTACACACCACAGCGTGCGAACAACTCGCCACACCTGTAACGGTCATCACATATTCCATACACACCCCAGCCCAACAAGCCGCAAAAGCCACCCAGTACTGTATTACACAAAAAGTGGGCGAGTCGAATTGCCCTGGCTCAGGTTGCAAAGTCCAACTATCAAAAAGTGTGTAAGTGGATGTTTTATCTACTACCTATAATGACAGACCCCTGCGTTAAAAAATATTTTTGTTTATATAACGGCCTGTTGTGCATTGCAGCGTGCAGACAATGCGCTCAGACTTGTAACGATCGTTACCTGTTCTGTGCTCAGTCCTGCAATTTTCAATCTTGACTCTTTATGTGTCTAACAGTATGCTGCAAGTCACAGCAAACTGTGGGTACAAAGAGACCTGCGAAAGTCATTGCCCACCATAAACACAATCCTACGTATCTTGTCCAAATAGGCAGCAATCACTCATAGGGCCTAAATTAAAGGTAGTCAGATCCACCAAGTGGTTACTACTACTTACTGCCGGTGTGGGCACATTAGTGCAGTGCATGAATTGCCCACAACATAAAGTACTAAATACTCACACCAAAACCTCCCCCTGGTGTATGTTCTTTACTCCGAACCGACGCCTTTATTGTTGACTCCAGTTTTGTCGGTTCCAGCTTCGGTACCGACAACCACTTCAGCACCAATCCCTGTATCGGTGCAGACCATGACCTCAGCACCGATGACTTCTTTGGTGCAGACATCTGTAGTCCAGTCTCTCTCGGCACCATAGTTCTCGGTGCGGATTGGTGAGATGGGCACCGACTTTGCCTCTTCTGTGGACAGGCCTGTTTCTCCCTCAGTCTCCGTGAGGTCCACTAGAAGCCTTTCCAAACACGATGTGTTGCGTCTTGTGGATCAGGTGCTTTTGGCCAGAGGTATCCCACCCCCCAGGAACTGTCCTTCCTTGGGAGGTGATCACCCGTCTCCAAAGACCCCTTCTTATTCTCCTCCCTCATTGCCTTTGACGTCCATGGATATAGCACAGTCTTCCCCTTCTGCCGTTCCCTTTATGGATCACACTAAGGAACTGCAGTCGCCTTCATGGCAGGAAAGTTTTGCTACGACCCAGGATGTCAGTTGTGACACACATAGCTTGCTGCTCCACAGCCATCCAGGGACTCCGGGTCAGCAGGCTGAGCCACTTAGGGGAGGGGTGACCCCTGTCCTAGACATTCATTCCTCTTCAGGTGGACCAGCCCTCCAACTGATGAAGAAGGCTTTCCCTGCTGCTGGAGATACTGGACTGTCTATCCCTCCGCCCTCCTCTGGTACACTGGTTTCACAAGTCGCACCGAGCGGACACCGGGTGCAAGGTTCTCAGGGCATATTCCCACAGGAAACCCCTTTTCCGCTATCTTCCCCAGCTTCTCCCACTGAGGAAGTCCACCGGAAAAGTTCGTGTTAGAGGAAGCACATGGACTCCATGGAGGAGTCCCTCACTGAAGACACATATTTTGATGAGGGGAAGGATCCCCTCGGTCACCCTCTGAGGTATCCTTTGGTGATATCCCCGAAATCCTGAAACAGAGAGGTGACTGGCAGTCCTCTAATCCGACCTCTGAGGAATTTGTGTTCCTGCAGGCCTTTCGTGCCCGGCCCCCTACCTCCTGGGTTGCTCCACCTGCCAATGATCTTGTCCGGCTTATTGTGCAGCGTGCTTGGAAGACTCCTGACACTGTCGAAGCTATTCCCCGGAAGCCAGATAAGATTTTGTCCCCTCCTGCTACGGATCCCCATTGGTCAAAAGGTCTTCCTGTGGATGCTTTGGTGGTGGCGGTCGCAAAAAAAAGGATCTGGCAGAAGAAGAAGGCCAGACTGTCCATCCGCCTAACAGAGTCCCGGCCCTGGACAGGATAGGGAAGCGCACCTTTGCATCAGCGACCTTTACTATCTGGTCCCTGAATTATATGGCACATTTTACCAGGCTTCAAAGGGATTTGATTTCTGAGCTCTCTGAAACCTTGGCTGGTGCTGTGTCTGATAGGTCCGTGACATACTGGGCTCTCAGCTGGCCACCATTGAGTCACTATCTAACTCCTCTATGCGACTGATATCTCATGCATCAGAAGGAGCAGCTAGAGCAGCGGGTTCAGCTGTGGTCTTGAGACGACACCTGGATGCGCTTGTGCAATTTCACGGAACCCTTTAAGGCTTCTTTTCGTAATGCTCCCATTGTGGCCTCCTCGTTGTTTGGACCCAAAGTTAAAAGCACACTGGCCAGATGTGAACAGGACGGTAGGACCCTTTCTGCCATAGGTGTCCATTATTCTTCCCCTCAACGTGCTTTCTCCCGAAAGCAAAAGAGTGGGAAGATATGATTCAAGAAATCTCAGGGTCCTTTCCGTGACACACAGGCTGAGTTCTCCTCTAGAGGCAGAGGGGAAAACTCACAAGGAAGACTCTCCTTTCGGGGCAGAGAGGGTCCGTGTAACCAGGGTTCCTGGGATTCTTTCCCTGGCCAATCCTACCTACTGAAGAGCGGCCCAACTCCTTTCCTCTGGAGGTGGTTGGGGAATGTTTCTCCTTGTACCCTTCTGCCTGGCTAACCATCACCACTGATTCTTGGGTACAAAAGATTATAACCAGAGGTTATCATATCCCCTTTGATCTTTGTCCTGTCCCTTCAAAAAACCTTCCCGACGTTCCACCCAGTCAAAGGGAAGAAGCGGCATTAGAAATAGAAAAGGTGCTAAGAAAGAGAGTCATCCAAATAGTCCCTCCAGACCAGATAGGATCCGGATTCTACTCAAGACTATTTTTGGTGCCAAAGAAAACTGGGGACTGGAGACCAATTCTGGATCTCAGTGTATTGAACAAGTTTGTGAGAGTACAAAAATTCCGGATGGTCACAATACAGTCTATCCTCCCGCTTTTGGAAAAAGACGATTGGATGTGCTTGATAGATCTTCAAGATGCGTACTACCACATAAAAGTGGACAGGCCATCAAGAAGATTTCTGCGCTTCCGTGCGGGAGCCAGTCACTACCAGTTCAGAGTACTGCACTTCGGACTCTCTACAGCCCCCAGAGTGTTCACAAAGTGTATGGCAGTTGTCACAGCTCACTTGTGACTTCAAGGATTCCAGGTGTTTCCATACCTAGACGACTGGCTCATTTCCGCCCCAACCAGACATCTATTGGAAGAAGCCCTGGCATACTCGCTCCTCGCTGCAAAGGCTAGGCATAACCATAAACTGGCAAAAATCCAATCTCACCCTCTCTCAGTCAACCGAATTCATAGGAGTTATCTAAAGAACTGCAGAGCTGCCATTCCAGAGCACAGAATTTTAAGGATAAAGCAACAACTGATTCCAATCCTTTCAAGGGAGAAATCCATGGCTCACTCGGTTCTACAGCTGTTGGGTTCCATGGCAGCCTCCATCACCATTGTCCCCCTGGCCAGATTTCACATGAGACTTCTACAATGGCTACTGCTCACCCAATGGTATCCCTATCAGCATCCTCTTTCAGCCATGATTCAAGTAACCTACAGGTGCAAACAGGATTTAAATTGGTGGATGACACACAATCTGTCACAATGGTCTTGCCCTTTTTCCCCCAACAATCCAAGGCCACAGTGGCCACGGACGCCTCTCTGATGGGGTGTGGGGGGGCTATGTCAGGGACAGACAGTCCAAGGCACTTGGTCCAAACTGGAGGCCCATCTGCATATAAATGTTCTAGAGCTGAGGGCGGTGCTTCTGGCGTTGCAAGCATTCCACCCCCTGCTGCCATCTGGGACAATTGCGATTCAATCAGACAACATGGCGGTGGTCTGGTACATCAACAAGCAAGGTGGAACCAAATCTTACTCCCTTTGTCGAGAGGCCATGAGGATATGGCAATGGGCGATGGCTACCAACCGTTTTCTTCTAGCAATGCACATTCACGGGAGTTCCAACGTGATAGCAGACAGACTCAGCAGGTGCATTCTTCAACCTCACGAGTGGTCCCTGAATCCCTTGGTAGCGGCGGAGATCTTCCACCGCTGGGGCCATCCTTGCTGCGACCTCTTTGCATCCCCGACCAACTACAAATGCAGCAACTACTTGACCCTGATTCCCCCTCCGGGACAGTCACCCAGGGACGCTCTAGTCCAGGATTGGCCCTCGGGTCTTCTTTACGCATTCCCACCCTTTCCCCTAATTCCCCCAGTTTCTGAAGAAAGCCCGTCAGTTGAAGAGCAAGGTGATTCTCATAGCACCATATTGGCTTCGACAGATTTGGTTCCCCTTCCTTTGGCCTCACCTACTAGATCGAACATGGATTCTCCATCCAACCCCGGAGTTGATCTTACATCCACAGAACATGATTCATCCCAATTTGAGCAACCTGAAGCTCACAGCTTGGCTACTCCAATTCCCTTGATTGCCAGGCAGAATGATCTTTCCTTACCAGTACGTGACATTCTCATTGCATCTCATAGGTCTTCCTCTAGAATTACTTATCTGAGCAAGTGGAAAAGATTTACCTGTTGGCTGAAAGATAAACAAGTAGATCCCTTCTCAGCACCAGTGTCGATAATACTAGACTATCTGGCCAACCTTTTCCAATCCGGTATATCGGCCTCTTCCATTAGAGTTCATTTGGCTGCAATTTCTAATTTTTATGACGGTGTCCAAGATTCTTCTCTTATGCCCCACAAATTGTGCAAGACCTTCATAAAAGGTGTGAATCATCTGAAGCCACCTTTTAGACAACCTATCCAACCATGGGATTTATCATTAGTTCTACAAGCTCTAACAGTGCCACATTTCGAACCAGCCTCTTCTTGCGACCTCAAGCATTTGTCATGGAAAACCTTGTTTTTGGTCGCCATTACTTCTGCCAGACATATTTCTGAGCTTCAAGCTTTATGTATCAAGAGCCCATACTCGATTTTTCATAGAGTGTCTCTTGAGAACTAATCCATCATTTCTGCCAAAAGTGATCTCTGAAATTTCCATTAATCAAACCAGTGAATTGCCAGTTTTCTTACCCAATCATTCAAACGGAGGAGAGTATTGCCTACATACCCTAGATATCCACAGGCAAATCCATTTTTACTTAAACAGGACTAGGTCCTTTCGTAAATCTGACCAGTTATTTTTGGCTTTTTCTGGACCTAGATTAGGATCTGCTGTTGCTAAGGTCACATTAGCTAGATGGTTGAAGGACTGTGTGACCTTCATTTATACACAACGTAATATCTCGTTGCCTACTACCATGAAAGCTCATTCAACAAGGTCGGTGGCAACTTCTGCTGCCTTCCATGCCAGGGCTTCTTTACATGACATCTGTGCAGCTGCAACTTGGGCTACACCTCATACCTTTATCAATCATTACAAATTGGATTTGGCCTCCAGGGGAAGAGCATCTTTCGGTTCTATGGTGCTCAGGAATGTCCTTCCATGAGAGCCTCCCAGGAATAGAGGTAACTGGGGACTCTGTCCCATGCGTAAGGAATGAACGAGGATTAACAATATCAGATAAAGAAGTTATGTCTTACCCTAACGTTCCATCTCTATTGTTGATCATTGTTCAGTCATTACGACCCTCCCTCCTTCCCCCTCCTGTGGTTTCTAGTAGATCTCACCATCCGGTTCTCTTAGGTTATTTGACCAGAGGTAGTCTCTACCTTCTTTGACTTGCAAACTCAATCTGAGGTAACAGGGAGAGGGGGATTGTAGGTAATAGTTTAGCTCGAGAGTTTGAAGCTGACGTGAGCTTGGAAAATGGCCAGCTCGGTTCTGAGGTCGGAACCGATACCCATGCGTGTAATGACTGAATGAGGATCAACAATACAGATGGAATGTTATGGTAAAACATAACTTCTTTTTTTCGGCAGAGGCCTGGGGAGGGCACTACTGTGATGTTTTTGGATCCTGCATGTTAAGGACTTTTCCTGCCTGGACCAGACGTCAGTGATCCTCTCAAGTATGAAGGAGAGAGGGTAAACCCTGTTTTCTGTGGGAGTAAAGTTTTATCCTCTTTAGCATGCTATTTTTTTAGCTCTTTTTCTCTCCCCTGCCCCTGTCCATCACCTGGTGTCTCAGCAACTTCTTACTTCCCTGGATTTATCTGAACTTGTGCTAGTGCCTGTCATAGAGCTTAAGGGCATCTGGTTTAGCCATTACCATCCACTAGGAAGTTATTTTCTTTATATGGCCTACTCATTTTCTTCCCTCTTCTTCTGTGGATTGTGTGGTATCATTTGAGGAATAGTAGTGCAGTGGGGCATGCATTGTTTCACTCTTCTTCTACAGCAGCTCAGCCATGTCCACCACCCTATCCCCTCTTTGGACTACGTCCCCTTAAATTAGTGTCTCCAGCATCATTAACGGAAATGCCCATTCATTCACCTCCCTCCTTTCCTACCCCAGGATGGAAACACCCATCCCTCGATGTCGGCGCCTGAGATGCCCACACCACTAATTGATTCTAGATTTCCAGGGCTATCTCTTAGTGCCGTGGTGTCTACTCTGCATCATTCTTTTGTGAGGACACAAGTTAGCACTGGCTATGGTTCTAGAACATCTGTGTCAGCCCATTTGCAGGATACTGCTGGAAATTGGTATTTGTCCTGAGGCCCAGTATGGACACTGGCTCAGGGCCTTGGCTCATCTCTATCTTCATGGAGGCTACACTTAACTTTACGGTAGTTCACTGCAGTCCAGTCTTTTTCCAACTATCTTCCATTGGAGGAGGTCAGGGGAGGTTCTGCTGTGATGAAGACAGGAAAATGATCTCCAAGAAGGCATGGATCAGAAGGGCAGCATCCAGAGGCTACACCATTCCCTTCATCCCTCATCTCTCCCTGAATTTGCAGGATGTCTCAACCTGTAAGTAAAACTTGGCAGGGAAGGAGATGCACAACCTCTTCATTAAAAGTCGTACAGGAGATGTTGGATGCCACTCATTGTAGAAGAAAGTAGTAGTCCACAAAAAACATAAAAACTGACAGGCCATAAAGATGACAGATGGACTACTGAGGATAAGAAAGAAATTGTTACTATTATACAAAAAGCACAGAATTTCCAGACAGAACATACTGAAAAAGATTGAGAGAAATTAGAGGAAAGAAAAAAATGCTTGCTCAAGAAAAAACTGCCAAAAGCTTCAAATGCAAATTTGTGTTCATTAATAGAACAGATTCATGAACAACATTATTATAGACCTAGAAACCTTAGGCCTTTTGGAAAAAGAGGTGGTTGAAGAAACGCGAAAATATAAACAAAATCTAGAGATTTTTGAAAGCTATAAAAAAGAAACATGGACATAGGAAAGAAGAGGAGATCTGCTATGGTGTAGTATTTATGAAAAGGGGAAAGCCAAACTAATACAAAAAAGCAGCTCCAAAGATATTTGAAGAGAATTATGGGCAAAGGCTCTCTGAAACGGAAAACTTTGTAATACAACAAATAAGATCACAAAGGGGAATGTGAAACAGAAGATTAGTAAAGTCGAAGTTCGACAAACAGATGCTGAAGTTATGCAATCTTTATGAACTGGAAGATTTCAGTGTAGAAAGTCTAACACAGGTTATGACAGCATGGTGGAACAATGAGTCCCCAAAATAAGGAGAAATAGGTTGGGCGGGAGACCTCTGAAGAAGAACTGTGGACATGGGAAAGCAGAACTTATCAATACAAAAAAGCAGCACCAAAGGTATTTTAAGAGAAATACAGGCAAAGGCATCCAGATATGGGAAATTTACAGTGCAAAAATTAAGAAAACAAAGGGGGAGGTAGAAAAGAGCATTAGTAATGGAGAGGTTAAAGAATCGGAAACTGAAGATCTGATGCTGTCAATTTTCACTCATTCCTCGACTCTTTGGTTCAGATCCTATCCTTTGATCCAACTCGTCTGCTTCTTCCAGCTCGTGGCTCACTGAAACTCTTGAGCTCCTCCCTTTCTCATAATGCCCTAGTCTCCTAACATACCTCAGATCTTGTTTGCCTCCTTAACATATGGACTGTTTTTCTCTCGAGTTTTGTATTGTGAATTAGAATTCATTACATAACTTTGTATTCTATATCTTTAATAATTCTTATATCTTTATAGTGTTTCCTCCCTTTTTCCAGTAAATTAACTACTTGTGCACTCTTAATTACCATTGCTGGTATTTCTTCTAAGCGTACTTTTAGTACATCTAATTTTACCATTGTTGGTATTTTTTTCCCTTTCTTACCTTTTTATGAAAAAATAAAAGTCTTTCTCTCTTCAGATAGCTTGTCCTCACTCTAGAATAATGTCCGAGGAACCTTCTGGTTAAAAGGAATATATGGCCTGTGACCAAAAAATACCATTGTCTGATGTGCATTCCAAATGCATGTATTGTTTAGGCCCAATGCATCTTGACTCCATTTGTGATATCTGTAAGGTTTTTAACCCTAGGGCCCTTATAGACAGGAAAAACAAATTAACCCTTAGAGGTTTGCTCCCTGTAAATCTGCATTAACATCATCTGGGGCTCAAACACCTAAGAAATCTGATAAGAAAGGACTCTAGGAAGCATTCCCTGGATCCAACCACTTCCATGGCTCTGGGTTCCGAACCTCCTTCAAAATTATCTAAGACTTTAGATCCACCCTCTTCAGATCCAAAGACTAGAACAGAAAAATCTCCTCAGATCCAATTGCCGCTGTTAGCCCCAGACCCAGTTTCCTCTAGGCTTCCTTCCTTCTTCTTGGAGTGATGTCCAAGGCATCACCATTCGAGACCATCGTCGACAGCATCTTCGGCAAGTTCTTCCAAAGGTGTACTGAAGCTGATGTGGACAAGATGATGAGAAAGTTCCTCTCGATGCAGATTCAAATGAGGGTCCTTCTGGCTCTGACCGCATAAGGTCTAGAGACTTTTATTAGTACTAGTCCCCCCTTGTTGGCTCCTTCTCTAATCCATCCACTGGTTTCGGAGTCATTGGATCTGAAGATTCTGGAGTCATTCACATTGGATCCGAAGATACTGGTATTTTCAACTCTGGTGGTATCTCTGAGTGGACCGGTGCTGAGCATTTGAGTGCAGGGACAAGCTGTTGGAGTTGACTCCGAAGCTGTCAGAGCTGTCTCTTCTCCTCAGATCTTCGGTGCTAGATAGCTCAGCTCTGAATCCCTTTTCAAGTAGCTTATCTTCAGAAGGTGGGAGCTTACAGCCACATGCATGTCCTCTTGGAGCCCGTCGGTCTCCTTCTCTCAGAGGTATTCTGCATTCAAAGTAGTATAGAGAGATTTCTCTGTGCCTAGAGCTTGGACTTCTCATCCTTCTTTGGCTCTGACTACCCTAGCTCATTCGTTTGTGCTTCTAGAGTCTCAACCAACTGTGCCAGTGGGACAGCCAGCCTAAGTTAGTCACCAGGATACCCAGCAGGATATACTAATTTCTTCCAGCACTTCTCCAGAGCATCCCAACAAAGAAGTTCCCAGGAAGAAAAAATGCAAAAGGAGGCATATGGACTCTCCACAAGAGTCTGTCACAGAAGATACCAACTTTGATGAAGGGGAAGGGTCCCCAAGATCACCACCCAACAACGTCTCATTTGGTGACATTCCGGAACTGCTAAAGCAAAGGGGTAGTTGGTCTCCTGACAGCCCTTCCCAAGAGGTGTCGGTATTCTTGGAGTATTCCTGGAGGCTTTTGGAGCCGACCCATCTACATCCTGGGCGATTCTGCCCACCATTGATCTCACTAATTTGGTCTTTTAGTGGGTGTGGAAGGACTCTGATACCACTAAACCTGTCTCCAAGAGACCATATAGGATCCTGGCACCACCTAAAGACAAACTGTTTTGGAGAATGGTAGTACTGTTTGATGCCATGGTCATAGCTGCGGCCATGGTCATAGCTGCGGCCCCCACCACCAACACGGATTGTAGGGCACTAAACAGATTTGGAAAGCATGTTTATGCTTCATTGACTTTTGCTGTTCAGCCACTGAACTTTTTGGCACACTTCATAAGCTGCAGATGGATTTGATTAAAGAGCTTACCAAATCCTTCGCTGAGACCATATCCTCTGAGGCAGAGGGCACTGTTGCGTCACAGTTTGCTACCCTTCAGTCCATTCCATTTTCAGTTGGTCCATGAGGCTCATCTCCCAAGCAGCAGAAGGTACCTCATGGGTGACAGGTTAAGGCATTTCCCTCAGAAGGCATGCCTGGATGTGCTTGTGTGACTTTGCGGAACCCTTTAAAGCTACCTTTGTCAATGCTGCCTTTGACAGAAGTTCCTTATTTGGCCCCAAAGTGAAAGACACACACTAGGTGTGAGGAGGAAGTTTAAAACACTACTGGATGTGAGCATGTGTTTTCCGACCCCCTCAATGAACCTTCTGTAGGAATCAACAAGGTGGATGAAAAATAGGGTTCAAGAAATACCAGGGTCCCTTCCAAGATCCACTTGGAGAGAGTTCCCCCAGGAACAGAGGGCGGAACTCTAATGGAAAATGCCATCCTGGCAGCATAGGAGGTCTGCAAAACCAAGGATCTGGAGATGCTTTCTCTGTCAGGTCTTATCAGCGCTCCTGAAAGGAGGTCTGACTGTCCATCTCTGGAGGCGATCAGGGTTTGTTTATCTCTTCACCAGAGAGCCTGGTTAGAAATTACAAAAGATTCACTGGTGCGGAGGATAATATTCAGAGATTATATGATACCATTTTCCCATCCACCCCCATTGGTTTCAAAGAAGATCCCCAGTGTTCCACCCAGTCAGAGGGAAGCAGCAGCACCAGAAATAAACAAGTTGCTGAGTCATCCAAGAGGACCCCCAGACTAGAAAGAGTCTGAAACTTACTCAAGATTCTTTTTAGTGCCAAAGAAAATGGGAGACTGGAGACCAATTTAGGATTTCAGAAATCTGAATCAGTTAAGTAAACAAAGTTCCAGATGGTCGTGGTTCAGTCCATTCTGCTATTTCTGCACAAAGATGAGTGGATGTGCTTCATAGATTATCAGGATGCGTATTATTCACATCACAATGATCAGGAGATCCAGGGGATATCTACACTTCTGCCTGGGAGCCAGTCATTACCAACTCAGAACTATGCCCTTTGGTCTCAACACAGCCCCCAGGGTGTTCACCAAGTGTATGGCACTAGTGGCAGCTCACTTGAGGCTGCAAGGATTTCAGGTGTTTCCATATCTGAAAGATTGGCTCATTACCACTCCGACTAGGCATCATCTGATACTAGCCCAAGATTATGTACTCCATTTGTGCTCCCACCTGGGAATTTCTATCAGTCACAACAAATCTCATATAGAACCAACACAGTTTTTGGAATTCATAGGTGCCTTACTCGATGCAGGCATTCAAACAGCATCTCTTCCATGGTTCAGTCTATTCAGTTTCAAGTCATAAAGATCATTCAGAATTCTTCTCTCTCAGCACAACTGATCCTCCAAGCTTTAGTTTTCATGTCAGCATTTATCATTCTGGTGCCGTTGGTAAGGTACCATATGAGAATTTTTCAGTGGACACTCGCAACTCAGTGGTCCATTCTTCCATCAACCATTGTCCAGTCAGATCTGAATAACCCAAGGTTGCAAAACATTATCTCCTATGGTGGATAAATTCCTCCCAAGTGCTAGAAAGTAATCCCTTTGTTCTCCTCCAACCCAAAGCCATAGTGACCACAGACGCCTTCCATATCGGGTGGGGGTCGCTTCTTGGGAAGGACAGTCCAAAGCACGTGGTCCCCTGAAGAAGCCAACATGCATATAAATATCCTAGAAATAAGAGCTGTCCTCCTAGCGTTGCAGGCCTTTCAAGACTCTCCCCACCAGGACCATCGATGGGGCCAACCATGGTGTGACCTCTTCGCATCTCCTCTCAACAGGTGCAGCAGGTTCTTTACCCCGATACCCCCCCAACTGGGGGAGTCAACAAGAGATGCTGTACTTCACAATTAGCCCACTGGTCTCCTTTATGCCTATCCCCCATTACCCCAATCCCCAAATTTCTTTAGAAAGCATCTCGATTAAAAAGCAGAGTAATCCTCAGTGCCCATTATTGGCCTCATCAAATTTGTTTTCCCTTTCTTTGTCCTCCTCTCCTTCGCCGTCCATAGAATCTAGATCCAGCTCTAGACCTACTGTCTTACCTGACAGATGCGATTCGTCCAGACATTCCAAGACTAAAGTTGACCACATGGTTTCTCTAGTTCCGTTGATTGCTAGACAGCCCAGGTTCTTCTCCCTTGTACGACACATTTTTTTATCATCCCTCAAAGCTCCCACTATGTGTGGGTGTGTGTATGTATGTATGTGTGTATGTATATATATATATATATATATATATATATATATATATATATTTTTTTTTATTTTATGTGTACGTACGTATCATAAGCACGAACTTTCAAAAGTTCGAGTCTCATATGGTCAACACCATATGAGTGAACGTTTGAAAGTTCACAAGTTTCAACAGAGATTGCCATAGGGAATATTTCCATTTACTTCACTGTAATGCGATCTCTGAGTTGGTATATTTAAGTAGTGGGGGGTGTGGGGGTGCAGGGGGCTTGCCCCCCTTCTCAGAGAATTCAGGTAGGGTTTTTTTTGTTTTTGTTTATTTTTATTATACGTTCGATGTTTTAAAACTTCGCACATATGGTGTCGATCATACTTGCATTGAAGTTTTAAAACTTGGAGCATATGATATAGACCCGATATATATATATATATATATATATATATATATATATATATATATATATATATATATATATATACACACATGTATGTACATACAAGTGTGTATGTATGTATATATATATATATATATATATATATATATATATATATATATATATATATACACACATATATATATATATATATATATATATATATACAGATATGTATATATATATGTGTGTGTGTGTGTGTGTGTATGTATATAACTTTATATATATATAATTATATATACATATATATATATATATATAAAATTATATATACATACATATATATATATATATATATATATATATATATATATATATATATATACACACATAAAAACTATAGAAAGAAACTCAGTATTGCAGCATAAACCACAAAGTTTAGTTTGAATCAAACGCCTTTAATGTAAAATCCTACAGTTTAAAATCCAGAAGTTAATCACTTTTGTTCCTCACTGGAACTTCATCAGAACTCAACATTAAGCACTACAAACATTTATATAAGCCCCCGATATTCAGTCCCGTGATCAGAATTAACCAATAAAATCACTTAAAATCAATGTGCTTCAATTTCAGGACAGCACTAATGGATGATTCTTCATTTAATCCAGGGTAGCTAGTTGCATTTAACCTAATTTGCTATCTTAGTTCACAGGCATCAACATGTTCATCTATAGTCCTACCCTGTATATCCTTTTTAATGTTCTTGTTTACCAAAAAAACAAACAAATGTGTTACATATTTCATTACATACCTACAAAGGGCATTTGTAGGGTTTTTTTTGTTTTTTTTTTAATGTCTAAACCATGTTCATAAATGCGGTCCTTCAGCCTTCTGGAGGTTTTCCCCACATAGAAGGATGGACACTGCCTACACTGGGCAAGATAAACAACATTAGAGCTATGACAACTATAACGCCCCTTAATTTTGTGTGTAACATTTCTGTCAACACATTCCCACAAATTATTGAGGAACACTGGGTAGAAAAAACACATTTTTTCATACCCAAAATTAAACACGCTAGTATTCCCCCATGTCCACCCCCCAAGAAAGTGTAAAGTGATTTGTCTTTTCTGTAAACAAACACCGTTTTCCCCATTCTTTGGCAAATATTCTGGTCAACCCTAAATATACATCCCAGTTATTCTTAATTGTTTTTATAGCTTTAATATCCAAACTAAAAGTTGATGTAAACATTCTCGTTTCACATTCCAACTTTATGGTCATTTCCCTTTTCTGTAAGAGCACCATTTTGCAGTAGGGGTTGAAAATGCTCACTTTCTCTTTTCCTAATAACCTCCTTTCTTATTTCATCAAGAAATTCGAGGGATATCACCTCTTCATAAACATACTAATAAGAACATCACACTCACATTGAAAGATATCAAACTCAAAGACCATTATTGCTTACCTCACTAGCTGGCCTTTTACAACCAATTTCTTTTGATGTATTGGGTGCCAGCTGAAGAAATGTAAATATGAATT